>NW_027113553.1:457951-470601 GCF_000696795.3 Halyomorpha halys | reverse complement strand
ATAATATATACAATAAATTGACAATATAATCATGAATTTAAATTTTTCCGATTGACAACGATTGACACGCCCAATAACGGTGACGAAAAATTGAATTTAAGTCCAAAAATATATAAATCATTATAAATGCTCAGATAACACAACACAACCACATTGAAAATAAAAACAGGCTACATAACAGCTCTAAAAATATTAGTAGGATTATAGAAGGAAAATCATCTACAAAAGAAAAGTTGAAAAGTCCCCAAGTTTACTCTGATTATTTTTGTTTGAAATTCACAACTGTATTTAAATGAAAATATATCTACTGTATGAAATGATGGATTACAATGGCATGATACAGACTAGTAGATAAACTACCTTCTTTTCAGGCGCCTCGGAGGATTGTTAAAAGAGGAAGAGGAAGCTATGTTAGGGATAAATTATGTAAGGATTGATATCTAGTTCGGGCTAGGTCGGTAACATATCGAACTGAAGTCAGTATTGTGGCTGCTTTTGGGTTTTGAGTACTCTGATGCAAATAATAATAAAGTTTTTTTTTAGGTTTAAGTCTTTTGAAGACTTCTATACAGAACCGAACATTCATTTATCGGGACTGCACTGTGTGTATTTTTTATTCAGATAATCCAAAATAAACATGAATGGTAGCTAGTTTAAAAGACTGTTAATTGCATCAGATCCTTTCATTGTTACTATGGGGAAAAAATCTTCAAACACAGGTTATATTTACTAAAAATAAAGTTTACTAAAACCGAATAATGAATTTTCTCAAAGTTAAATACCCTTTTATAGCTCAAGAAATTCAATATTTTTAGTAATGTATATAATTTTATTTGTTAATTCTTGTGTTTTGTATTTTTACTAATTTTCAATACATTTGAAATTGAATTTAGTAAGTCATGTATTTGCGGGATAGTTTGACATAATCCTATTACTGTGTCGAATATTATATAACATGAAGGAATTTGTAGTTAAATTAAAGAATAAATAAAATTCATTAAATTTTATTTTATTATTTTCGGAAAGAATAATTTGTCAGATATTTCATAACATGTTCAGATTATTTTCAAATGAAAATGATTTAACTCCTATTCTAAAAAGGGTTAGCATTTTTTATTCCCAGAACGTCACAATTATTCATTGTGGTCAACCGTGAATTAATTATTGGCAGGTAGGAATCGAACCTTCAAGGTTCTGAACCAGCTATTCCGATACCATCACTCCGAGTCTGCTTATCACTTCCTCAAAATAAAATGTTTTCCTCAAAATCTATACAAGCCTAAAATAATTTTTACAGTACCACATAATCCCTCAACGAAATACTAATAAAAATTTCGCGATACCTTCACTAGCTTTCATCCCACACAGCCTGGTGCCAGCTGGTGTACTGCTACTGTACTCCATCATCAGGGCTACCGAAGAAGGTGAGACCAGTTGGCCGGGAACGGTACTCTTCCGGTTTGACTAGGGGTCTTCGAAGTCTTGCATCGAGAGCGACTATCAAGTAAAGAGCCCCCACGTTATAGTAGTTCCCACTTGTAGATATCTAAAGTTCGTACATGGCAAATTTTTCTGGCCATTTCTGGCATTCGGTGGGGAACTGGTTACCCTATAAGTAACTAACCTATTCTAACAGGAGAGGGAAGTATAAGTTTTCATTCTATGGAACCCTTCACAAAAAATCAAGCCCATCATGACGAAATCGATTCGGCGCCGCTGCAGATTTGAGATTGATAATGTGACAACTCAATACACTCGGCCAAAACGGCTTTTTACATAAGTTGCCCATATTCTCCTTCCAGCTATATGACAGTCAGCATCTAGTTCCTACTTACTAAATTGCTGTGTCTCCGGTAAACTACAAATATCTTCTGTAAATCATACACACTCTAAATGTCTATATTAAATTTCATTTTTTTTACCCATATTTCCCGTGAAATAAATTATTATTATGTTACTGTAATGGCCAAACTTTTTGAGACAACAAATTCCGAATTTTACGCAGCTCAATTCTATTGAATATATTTTAAACTAACCACTACAGGATATGATGATAAAGAAAGAGGATATGTTGATGAAAACATCTTTAAATATTTTGTTGATAACGATCCATTTCATTCATCAAGTCTTAAAAAATTGTTTCTTTTCGAATTAAAATTTATTTACATTTTCCCTTCAGTTAGCTCTTTTAAAAAAATAATAAGATAACAATGCATCTCTAATTTTCATTTTCTTTACTTGAAAGATTTTAGTTAACAAAAATAAAATATTTAAACATATTTTTTCAGGTAATAACTTATCAAAAATTTATTTTTATGTTTTATACAAGCTTTTTTGATTTTTAATTTTCATAATGCAATATATTGTTAAAATTTTGATACAGAGCTTAAATTGTTCTGTTCTACCTTTGAAGATATAATATCATAAATTAATTAGAAAAACTAATTACTTGTATGGGATTTTTCTTGCATTTTAATATTTTCGTTGCATAATCTTAATTAGTGTATGGCCTCCAATTAACTTCTTATTTTACTTCTCTTATTTTCACATAAGTTGCTAGGATAGACTATACGGCATTCCTCAATTTGTAGTTGTTTGACCTAATGGGTATAAAACCAAGAGATAAGGCTATAAAATGGCTATAATTATGTTCGTATTATGTAGAGCGTATAATATAATTTTCTCTAAAGAACGATTCCTTTTCGATACTAAAATTTAAAAAAACATTATTAATTAATATTCCAGTGCTGAACTACTGGTGCCTAGGTATTCATAGAGTAGATCCCATGTATCCATCTTCTGAGCAACTGCTCTATTTTCTAGAAACTATCTTAGTACTAGCTCTTCATTCTGTACTGATTTAAACTTTGAAGCAAAAAAATACAAATAAATTACCTTTTCCAGGCCCGTGCTATAAAATTTTGAATTTAAAATCAGTTTAGTGTTTATCTACTGGTGGTATAACCCTAATTTTTTAGACTATAATTTACACTTTTTACTCCGATGTGTAATGTATATTTAATAATCGATGGATGAATATTTTAAAAGATCATTTATGGAACAGAGGTTAATTTTGAATAAAGAAATTCACACAAACAACTACGTAATCATGTTGTTAGTCTTGATTAACAGGTTCTAAATTTAGACTACAAAACAAGTTGGCTTCCTACAAGCCAACAACAAGACCGATAACGGAAATGTATTGAGGTCTTGGGATTACAGGACTCAAAGCAGCTACTAAATCATTGATATTGACTTAGGATAGCAATCGATTGGCGTTAGGATCGACCACGAAACATGGACACAGTTAGCATGTTCGGCCTGGATACAGTTATTGCCGGGGGCCTTCGAGATCCCAAGAAGTGATTGTGATTCCGCTCTGGGACTATCCGGGAGTAGCAAAAGCATGTGTTGAGGTTCAATAGCAACATTTCGCATATGATTGTTATTTATTAATGCACATGTAAAGAAAAACGAAAAGAGCTTAAACAATTTTAATTGATCTCTAATCAACTTATTGATGGTATTTTCTACTGTTTGGGTTATCTAGGCTGTTTATAAGTGTAGACTATAATTCATGTTTGATCAGGTAGACTATCATCCAGAACCGAATAATCTATGGTTATAATAATGATTATATGTATAATTAAACAAAAAAAGGTAGAAAGTAAATTAAAATATATTGGATGAATAACTAATCAATTAATCACAAGTTTTTTTTAAATAATCCTATCACAGGAGAAAGTAGGTACCTGTATTGAGGCTAATACAAAAAAAGAAGTAGTAAGGCTCAAGTTAGGATTAGTATCATAAATATTTATATCAAATTCTTGTTTTGAAAGCTCTTAAGAAAATTAAAAAAAATATGGATGTTAACCATTACATGAAAATAAAGTCATGTAGACTATTAGTTTATATCAGTGGTTCCCAACCGAAGTTTCACGAAAAATTTTAAGTATGGGCAACTCAACTCAACACTGTTTTAAACCATACAATTTCTAATTTTCTTAAGTTTTCCACAGGTTTTAAGCTGGTATCCTAGTCTTTCTTAGCTTATCCTGATAATATGGCATTTGATACCCTAAATGTATCAAATAGTAGAGTAGGGGTTCCGCCATTTTCCTACTTCTTACAATAGGGTTCCGACATTTTCTTTTACTCTACGTTGATGAAATCTTTTAATTCGAAATGGTTAATGATTTAAAAATCTAGTTTAAATCTTGTTTAATAAGATAAATGTATACCTGGTGGTTTTTGTGAAGAAAAAACAAATTTTAATAATAACAATTATTTTCCGAGATAGGACTAAGAAACTTCCTAATTTATATTGTTTTAACAGCTATATAAGTTTTTTGAAATATTAATTTAAATGTTCTAGGTAGAATAGCCCCTAGAAAAATTACCTCAATTAATAAATAGCTGAACATAATCCGATTTTTAAATACAGGAGTTGTATGTTTGAAAGTTGAGTTGTGAATAACTTGGTGTATAGACTAAGCGTTTGAAAATCGCCAGTAGAATAGGTTGAAACGTTACAGAAAAGTAGTAAACAATTTATTTATTTTTTCTTTTCTTCAATACATAAACATAAGTGTGTTTACGACTGTTTATAATGTTTTTACGACGTAGTTAATATCTTTTGAATCCACTTTCTATTTATGCAGCGAACAAGCAAGGTCCAGAACTAATCGCCGTTAGATTTAATGTATAAACCTGTTTGAATTCTTCATTTACTCTTAAAAATTAAAGAAAAAACACGAATTCTACTTATTTCAAATATAGACAGGACCTACGGAAATATTAATAACTTAAATAATTGTTTAAAAAAAAAAGCAATTTGTATTTCTGGAAGGTTTCTGTTAAATTTTTCCTGAAATCTTTCCTTTTTCCCCTTATTGTCTACTTGAAATTGGGTTTACAATTTTCGTAGATATTAAATTGGAAATAGGAACAGGCTTTCTGATTTCTTTTTTTTTTTTACAAATACTCACCATAATGATTATTATAGAGGAGGTAAGAACCTTAAGATATCAAAATTTGGAAAACATTGAACTAAATTGATTTTTTTTTCTCAATATTAATTCTAGGAATTTAAAAATTTATATTTAATGAAAACAATTTACTTTCAAATGGAATCAATTTGTAAACCATTTTGTACTAAGATTAAAGAATAAGTTGTTCCGAAATCTATTATCTATTGTTTAATCTGAATAATAACTATGTTTATTGTTAATAACATCCTTGCCAACTATAATTTAAGATGTTTTCAATAAATATTTATAAAATCATAATTATAGGCTATCTGCTTGGTACTGATGGCTGGAGGAAGTCTGGCAGCCCCAACCGATAGAGAAGCCAAGTCCTTGGCCTACTTCACTCAGAGCTACATCGACAGCCCCCCGGTTCTGCTGGACGGTGTACCACAGGAGTACACTGACTATGATGACCAGCTCGACGGACCGGAGTTCCCTGCTGGCGAAGGAAACGAGATCCTGTCACGGTAATTTCTCTAGAATTCATTATATAAAGGAATCTGTATCACATATTCACCTCTTAATCTGGGATCTAAATTAAATTTGAGGTAGGCATATTAAGAATGGTGGCGTTTCTTAAATGATACATATATATCAGTTTTTAATAAAAGTTCTGTGTTAAATTCTTGATATGATTATAGTTCTAAAATGAAATTAAAAATAACATCATTCCTGTAAAGTTTTTAAGAGATATTTACGAAATTTTGACCGATGAATAGTTAACTGATTTGACTGTAACCTCAGGGTTAAACATTTTCAATTTCGATAATTTATTATATATTATAACTCTTATTCTACATAGTAATGGTTAACCACGATCATAGTGCACAATTTGATTGCTAAGTTAAGATTTTACAAGTTTGAATTAGTTTGTTATTTTTTGTACCTACGGTACGTTAACATATTTCAAAAAGTATTTCTTATAAATCATAACCCAATATGAAAGGAGTTAAGTCGTTTGTGGATTAGTTACTATAGTACTAGAGTATAGTTCTACTCTAACTATAGTTCGATATAATCCTGCAATCTTGAATCTGCAAGGCAAGATTTTTAGAGGCTGTGCCGCAACGAAGGTAGGATAATAGTTTCCTCCGTATTTGACAAATAAACACATTTTGAAACGTATTAGGCAAGTATGAACACGAGTGCGTCTTACGCTTAATCGTGGAACCCCTTCAGAGAGGTAATATCTCCTAACCCACAGTTCACGTGATATTATCTGATTTCTCTCTGTTTGTTTCATTCAGATTATTAAATCCTGGCCCAAGTCAGCAACTAGACTATTGCATTAAATGTATTTTCTAGGATTTAAGCTTTGTTGCTGGGATACACTCTGTCTCGATTAAGTGGGTGCTAAGTATAGGATAAGAATTTTACGTCTCAAGTTTTTCCATATTTCAAGGAATTTTACGTTATAGACCTCATCTTTATTAAGCGGTTGTTCTTGAAGCTTACTTGATTATTACTGATCTCACGAACCATTCATTGATTATAGAGGTGTATGTTTATTATTTATATATTTTTTATATAAACTCCTGATAATGATGATTTTAATAATGAAACTTTAAACAATAGTATATCTAGAAATGAATAGATTAATTTTAATAATCTCTAAACTGTTGAATATTTCCTAAAACATTATCCTTTTTCTTCCAGAGCGAGGCCTAGCAGACCAAAGCCCGACTCACCAGTCTACTACATCCGCCTCCCGCCCGCACCTTACGTCTTGGTCCCAGGAGTAGGCTACGTCTCCCGACCTCCCACACTCAGGCCCCCTCCCGTCGTCCAGCCAAGACCGACCTCCTTCATTAACCTCCCGGTCAAGTTCGTTTCCAACGGAAAGCCTACTGGTGTCTACACCTGGAAGCCGGATTCTCCGGTTACGCACCTCGACAAGGGACCCTACGTATTCAATGGCCGCCCTTCTGACATCTTCTTACTCAGGAACACCTATAACGCCCTTTACGAAGACGCTCTGCAAAACTTCTATCCTTAAGCGTTACCGACTGACTGAAACGGACCTGGTATCAATGATCTGAACGATTATAAAATTAAGAAAACAATATAGATAGACTATTTTATCATTATTACTAGGACATCGTCCTAATGATGCTAAACTAAATTCGATCGATTACCTTTTTGTTTAGTTTGCATGTATAAGCAATAAGATCGGCTGTTTTGTTTGTGTTTTTAGTTCATAAAAACCATGAAATCAGATTTTCGCTATATATTAGAATTTTTAACATTTAATTTATAGTAAGTTAGTTATTTAATAAGTTAAAGAAAACCAAGGAATTTTTTTTCTGGCCACAAAACAATTTATTCCTCGTGAAAAAAAGTTTCTGCAATGTGATCATTGAAGTATTCAGTAATTAACAATTAAAAATAAAGTATTATTAAACATATTTCCCAAATGCACTGCTTATTTATTATATGGGAAATCACAAAGAAAGCACTTGTAAGCACTGATAGATTTTATTAATTACTGTGAACTCAATTTATACACATTGTATCGTTCTTGATACTTTCCAAGCTGTCATGACTTCGATTTTAACAAAGCAATCATTATGCTAAGCTCGTATAGTATTTTTTTAAAAAATTTCACACTGAATGTGACCCTTCATACCCTTGTCACATTTCTGTTATTAAACATTCCAAAAAGGGATTTCCTTTTCTTAACGGTATGTTAAAATTTCCAATAAATTCCTTTGTTAAATTATCTTTATGAATAATCAAAATACCTTTCAGAAATTACTTTTCGATACAAGAGAATGTATAAATTGTATATTGTATAAATAATTAACCATTAACTATTTTTAAAAGATTTCTATTGTATAAAAAAATGAACTTTCGAGCTTATAGGTCATAAGTTTCTCTTGATACTCTCCATTATTTTATTAATTAGGTTATGAACTCATTCTCTAATTGTATGCAGAATTAATTAATATTGTAGTGCATTATAATATGAAGGTATTTATAATTAATGGCTGTGCTAAAAGCTAAGTGTAAAGATGCATAGCTCTCATACCTTCTCTCAGAAGTATTTAGGGGTAGATCCCTTCTGTATGAGATTGTGTGGTTTGTATTTAATTTATTGAGAGTGGGTTATTAATAATACAAAATGCTTATGTTTTGTATTCAAAATACACCTAGTCTGCTTTAAGTGTAAGAATATTATGGTTGTAAAACAAAAAAAGAAATATCATTAAATATTATATTGTAAACGTTTAAATATTTAAAATTAATTTATTCATATTTATTGATTATTTATTTTAGTAGTTGTAAATAAAGATTGGATTATTATTTACAATAAATTTTGGAGATTTTGTATGACCTTCTGAATTGATTGGTAATTGATTCTTATAATTTTAGATTCCCACAAACTCATCCTCACTCACCATGATTCTCATAAATTATTCTCTTATATACACCTTACTTATGCACATACTATTTCTACCTCAATTTTCATTAAATAAAAAAGTAAGAAAATAAGAACTGTGCCATAAAGCGTCTACAAGACATTCTTTTACAAAACATGGGCTATATAATTATGGACTAATTATATAATACCTAAATTATTTCTTAAAACTGCGAGAAAATGTAAAAAGAAAAATTAAGTTGAGAGTTAGTTATTATACTAAGGAGGTTAATTGAATATGTTTTCATTAAGATTATTTTTTATCCTAATCTATTTAAATTAATGCATGAATTACAGGAATTTACGTTCTGGATAAGGGTGAAAATCATGAAAATATTTAAAAATAAATTAATATGAGATTTTTAATTTGAACAAATAATTATGATATTTGTTAAAAAAATAACCACACACCTTTAAGAAATTATTTCTTTGTTTCGTACTATACAGAATAACATTTATTTATTTACCCACCTTCCCTCATATTCCGGCTACAAGGGTTAACCAATTGCATCCATATCACACAAAGAAAATGATTATGCCACCACCGCTAACTAACATAATTTATAATAACTAATAATAATTAAAATAATATAAAGATCAATCACATAAATGAATAAGTAATATTCACTGAACTGAGGCCTTCATCTAGCATCATCAACCATAGCATCATTTTCCGGCGACCTCCCAGAAGCTGGTCCTCTTCTTCCCAGATTAAAATAAGCTGTTTTGAAGTTGACCGACTGCTGTTTTCCATCCGTACACATAGGATCAAGTGAAAAAAAGGATCAACCATAACTTAACTTCACAATTTTTTACCTAGTCACTCAATGTTTAAATGGAACTCATTCTTGATGTTTCACACATCCCACAAGGTACTACTAGGTACACAAGGGTTCAGTAATACAATTTATTTGCAACTTAATTATTTGCACAAAACAGTATGTACCTAGGCAGTGAAAGTCAGAAATTGTCTCTTAAAAAATGTTTTTGTTTTTTTAAAACTTTATATTTAGCCAGTTATTTCTAAACTATACAAAAAGCATATTAAATGCATAAAATGTTCCATTAAATTGGATATTTGTAATTTCAAAATTATACAGAAGATGATAATATATGGAAAATGAACAAAGAAAAGAAACAACATAAAACAAAACAATAAAAGGCGAGAGAAAATTAACATAAAATATTAATAATAAATAAAATACAACTGAGCACAAAGAATATAATAAAATGGAATAATAATAAAATAGAAAGGTTAAAAAAATAACATAACGGATGTTTTTTTAAGCTCCTATCTAAGTATTGTAAAGATCTTATAGTAAGGTCTATTTTTAAAATCCTATTATATAAAACACTATATTATGCTTTAATTAATAATGATTTTAGAACTATTACCACATTATATTTTTCTTATGTTAATGTTCCCATAACGTTCCCAAGATTAATATTATGGAGACTTTGTGCAACATGTTCAGTTCCACATGTTTGGGATAATTAATTCTTTTCTTCGTCTCCAGCGATGTATTCGTCTATTCCAAGGCTTACCCAGCTGATGGACCTCCAAGTAACGTCTTCTTCTTTCAAAATTAGAATGTCTGGTCTGAAGATTTCCACCAGTGTACAAATTTATCTGTAGTATGGGTAGTTTTTATTGGTCTGTCAGAGAAACATTAGTAGTCCAATTTGTCTCAACACGTGTTAGTGCCTCAAACACGATGTAGTTCGGAATGCCCTAGGTAGTTTTGGACAGCTTAAATTTAAAAAAGTAACATAAACCTAAATACAGCGAACAAACCAAGGTGTTTGATAACGGTAACACAAGGACTCCTTCGCTCAATTTCATCCAATTCCAATCCTGTTTGCCTGATCTAACACAATTCTCCATCTACGCTTCTTAACAAGTTCATTTCATTCATTGCATTACTATTCCTTTAATTATATTTACCAGTGCAGTTCGAAACAATAATCAACTATAAAACATAAATAAGAGAGAAAAAAGAAACATCCACTTAGATAACAAATAAAACATTTGTTAATACTAATAATATTGACAATTCATTATGAGGGGTACATACCAAGGAGATTGCCTTAGCCCATTGTGGTTTTGTATGGCGCTGTTCCCATTAAGCCGGAACCAGGTGGGCTACAAACTCAATACCAAGAACGAGGTAACCACTGTCAGCCACAACTGGTACATGGACGATCTTAAGCGATATGCAAAAAACAAACAACAATTGCGAAGTATGAGTGAAATAGTGCCATCCTATACCAATGATATAAGCATGCCATTTGGACTTGAGAAATGCGTGGTGCTACATGTGAACATGGGAAAGGTGGTCAATGCCCAAGACCTGCTGATTAATGAAGATGAGCGCATCAGAGAACTAGAAGCCAAAGAACAATATAAATATTTAGGTATAGCAGCACCTCAAAATAGCTCGAAAGGATGTGAAACAAGAGCTAATAATAATGTTCAAAATCAGACTACGAAAAATATTAAGACTCAACTTTCTGGAAATCAAGCCCATCAATACTTAGGAATTATCCCTACGTCAATATTTCCATTCAAAAACCACTAGTGTTTATCAGGCAATCGTTACAATGGATTATGGTCTGACTGTACTGAACCTTACCAAAGCGGATGAACCGAATTGTTTCAGAAATTGAACGATTGGTGGAATGAAAAGTCTCTGCATGGGAGATTCTACAGCCTACAACTGAACGAAGCCTCCATAGGAAAAGAAACATCAGTTGAATGGCTAAAAGTTGGAAGGCTATTCTCCGAGACAAAGGGATTCGTGGTTGCAATTCAAGATCAGGTTATTGCCACCAGATCATATAGGAAGCATGTACTAAAAGACGCAACAACGTCGGATAAGTGTCGATTATGCTCGGTAGCGCTGGAATCAATCCAACATATCACGGTTGGATGTGGAGTTTTAAAATTTTACATCAGGCATTGGCGACAATGTACAACTTAATTGAAGATAAGAGCCCCTACTACTAGTGCCACCCAAATAGACTCCTCCAAAAAGGTCCTCTCAAGCTATATTTGGAGGAATCAATAATTACTGACCATAATAAACCAGATATCCTCCTTATTGATCTAAAAAAAAAAGAAAGCGGAACTTTTTGATGTCGTACTCCCAAACGATATTAATATAAGCTCTACTGTGGAAGAAAAACTAAGGAAATATCAGTGATTGGCGATTGAATTGAAGGAACTGTATCACTTGGAGGGAGTTACCACAACGTCATTCATAATATCCAGCAATGGTCTCGTACCAAAATCGACAGTGGTAGGCGTGAATTGTTCGGGAGTGCCATTTGATGTACTAAGACAGGCTCAACAGTCGGTTCTCTTTGCCACAGCACGTATAGTGCAAAAGATTTTAAATTTTGAAAAGATAAAATAAATAAATAAACAAAATATGAAGGTTGTTGGACTTCTAGGTCCCAACCTCAGATATAAACCCGCAATAGGGAGAAAAACCGGATAATAATATTGATAATAATAATAATACAAATAAAACGTTTGTTTGATTTCCTTATGCTGGCGATTAATAATGTATATTTTAAGTTGAACGACAATCACGTGAAAAAAAAGGTATTACCTCATTCAATACTGATGAAAAGGAATAATAAACCTTAATCATAGTATCTTTTTTGAAAACAGTTAATCAGGAATGCTCCTCAATATGTATAATAGTAATAAAAGGAATTTTATTGGTTAGATGAAGGTTATAATGAACTGAATGTAATAGTTATAAACCTAAATATAGAATAGGATGTAACTAATGGCCTATTAGTTAGAGCTAATGTGGAATGATTTAGCTGGTTCGACCGACAAACCCAGTTATATCGCCTCCAGCCCTGGAGGAAAGATTAATGCTGATGGGGCTAATGCTTTCTGTTCAACACGATGCTTACGTGAGGTGGTCCTTCCACCCTGGAAGGTGGGGGAGTTCATACAGTTAGCTCACCAATTACGGAGAATGTGTAAGAAAATCAGACGAAAATAATGGTGAATGTGACGGTAAGTTATCGCTATTTTTAATATTATTAAATACTTAATTCTTCCTATCATCAAATGTAATGCTAGATATAAATTGTTAAAAGCTGTGAAAAATTGTTTTCCGTTTTTGACAACTCAAGTACACCTTCAGGACGAGACGACTAGGGAAATATATATATATATA
>NW_027113553.1:455426-457491 GCF_000696795.3 Halyomorpha halys | reverse complement strand
AATGATTTTTAGAAAGTGAAAAAGTTTTGTTATTTTTGTGGGATCTTCGCTCAACATTTCCTGTAAATCTGAAGAGAACCGATGTGGTTCGTGAGCTATACATTCAGTGAGAATATGCCTAACGGTGAGATCGTTTCCACAGTAGCGACACGTCAGTGCATTTTCTTTTTTCATGAGATGACCGTGAGTGAGTCGAGTATGGCCTGGTAAATCAGATTTACTATCACAATTTGTGAGAAAAATAATCCCATTCGAATTATTACCTGAATTGAGTAAAATATGCGCTGGGGATTGTGGGTTGAAAATGTTAATTTAATGAAATAAAAAAATACGAGGAAAAATGAAGTAGGCAAAATAAATCAATGAAAAGAAAAACAAACATAAATAAGTAAATAAGGTAACACTTTTTAAAGATATATTGAATAAAAAATTAATATATAAATTATAAAAAAATTTCTGCAAAAAAATATTTACAATGCACATAATGTGTATATTTAAATGTCTATCTCTGACCTCGTCCAGCGGACAAAGCGTGTGGTGGCTTCTTGAAGTAAAAAAAAAAAATAGGGGCAAGGTGGCATAAGTGTACTCATAAGAGAGCCAGCCGATGCTGGGGATCTGCAGTATAAACTTTATAGGATCGTGGTATTTGCAATGTTCATAACTAGAGGTTACCGCCCGTTTATGTGAAATAAATCGCTCCCATATATACACATTCGCATTTTTATAGTAAAAAAAAAATGGCTTACACAATTAAAACAAATCAATTTACAAAATTATTGATAAATTTACATAAGCAATACAAATTAAAAAAAAAATCAAATCTGTACCGTTAGGGTGAACTTGAGGAAAGGAAATTGAAGAGTTAAGTGCTTTGGAAATGAACTGAGAAGGTTAGAAAATTAACAATATCCTCAAAAGAAGGACCACATGCCATTATTATAAAATTCCAAAAATTATATTATTTAAGGTAAGTAGGAATGTGAACATTTTTTACAAACAATTTTAGCTGTATTTAAGAAGGTGAATGTAGGCCTTGAAGTAACCTAGACTGCATAGTTCTTAAAGGCTCGCGGGTGCCCAACCAACGTAGTTCACTGTATTGAGACGTGCCACAATACAAACGCTCCCCCTCTTCTTTTCACTAGATTATTGTAGTGTATACTAATTTTTTGGAGTGAATTGGAAGTTTAGAGCGTTTGTCAAGTAAGTGTTGTAGCAATTGGAATCTACGAGCAGTTTCTTGTCGTTTCAGTCTTGTATGTGGATTCCAAATAAGTCTCTTGTCAAGATGGAGTCCTAACTATCTGTTGCGCTCAACATATGCTTTATTTATTTATCGCTTGAAAGGATTGCGTATTACCATGTTTTGTTTTGGCTACAGAAGCATTAATAATACCAGTTTTACGTAAGCTTAGGCCGGGTCAGTTGCCCCTTATCTCTCTACCTGGTCAGTAGTTGTACCCTGAGACTTTCTACGGCGGGCAGCTCATCTCTTCCAAGAAGACATCTCTCCACGAGGGGCCCCACCACCCAGGGTGAAACATAGACTGTTTATTTATGTTTATTTTTTTTTTTTTATGTCTATGTCAAAATAAAGCGGTAACAAACTTCGACAAAATAATTTCTTTTTTTTCATCACCTTACACGGTTGGGCTAGTAAAAGTTCATTTTGAACCCCTACCCGCCGTAACAGTATCGAATCTATTCAACAGGCGTTAGTGGAGTATTTAGAAAGGATACTGTAGGACAGGAGGGTAGAGGTTTACGGCGGAGAGTAAAGGTGATCTGGTGGGATTTATCAGGCTTTATTTTGATTCTCCATTTATGACACCATTCTTCAATGGATATTATGTGTCTGTAGTGTTTGTAATGCATTAGTTGGGTCGTTGTTTACAGACATCACATTACAGACACAGTCATCAGTGTATGTTGTTAGGACTGTGTTAGGGTGGGTGGGGATTTTTTTTAGATTAGATTTTTATTCAGGGCGATCAACATCTAGGTTATTACACCCTTTTTACTTCATCTATCTTCTTGACTTATAGTTGAATGTAGACTATTT
>NW_027113553.1:448619-453996 GCF_000696795.3 Halyomorpha halys | reverse complement strand
TTCTTTATGTGATTTGACCATGTTAGTTTATGGTCCAATATCAGTCCGAGAAATTTGGTGCTGTCACAGAATGTTATAGAATCTCCATACATGAAAAGTTGAGGTACTGGGCTTGGAGTCCTCTTTCTTGAAAAAATTACCGGCCGATTTCAAACCGACATTTCCTGATGTGAACCAATCGGATTCTCCACATCAAAGGAGAAAATTGATATTTTAAAATTTTTTATAAATGCTAATCCACAGTTTTCGTGGATTAAAAATTACCACATTAAAATCATTATATATTAATTAATTTTCAATTGTACCATCGTAAAGTAGATAATATTCCCTTTAAGAAATATAGTGTAGCTAACTAAATTTATTGTAAGGCCCCTTTTGGTCTGACTAATAGCGAACAGTTTTATCTCTTATCAATGACAGTATTCTTCGAAATTCCTTCCTCAGCTCTCTTTTGGGCTGGTGATAACTTCTTGAAAAACTTCAACATTTAATTAGTTTTAATTTCATTTTTATAAGAGGTTTCTTTTGCAATTACCCAAGAATCGGATCCTGATTATATTTTTTCGTAAAGTTAATTTTTATGACCTTAGCACTACTGTGCATTACAGCCTTCGAATTGTGAAAAATGACCTCAAGTTATCACTCAACAAGAAGGTACCTACCAAAATAACGGTACCGACACCTTCATCAGACAGATTTGAAAGAGAATTGATATTTATTAGACAAAGGTAGATAATTAAAAGTCATTTAGCCGACATGATGTAAATCACCGGTATCGGGAGCGTGGGACCCCCCGAAGTTATCACCTCGGGTTATCTTGTAATAGCCTGCGTCCTCGCGTCGTCTTATTGCTTTTGTACTCTCACACCGAATCTAACGCATGCCGCCTGTAGAGTCTTATCTACATCGTGTGAGGGCTCTGAGTGCCTTGTCGCTAGAGAAAAACTCTCCTTATGTACTCAGTATATTCTCTGATAAAAAGCTATTTACGCTTAATATATATTTTGAAAAATGAATAAATTCCTACACTTAAACATCGTTTTCCGTGTTCTCCTATAAATCATAAGCCCAGGCTGTTTTAATGCATTTACACTGACATGAATCAAATTCCTTACACTGGGAATAGGATTAGTAATCTTTCATCATTGTCTTTTTATTTATTATTTTCATACAAATTTTAGTTGTATTCTATTAAAATTATTACACATCTTATTCCAAGTGTCACAATTATGAATAACATTAAGTAAAGTATAATTAAATTATATATTTTAATAATAATTAGAATAATTTTAATAATATTCTTGTAGTGAAAATAAAATAGTTTCCAACGTGTTCAACTTCCCTCTCTTTCAGATTTAATTAAAGTGACAAAGTACTTACTATATTGAAAAAAAAAATGTTATATAAACTTACAACATTTGCTATAATTACACTTTTCGTTACTTTTACAGGTTCCTAATCTATTTCCAAACAAACAATTTGCCATTACACGAGGAGAGAAAAACATTATCCAAAAATGCTGTTACTCAAATGTATTGGACACAGCATAGATATATCCAGTTTGAATTTTTTTTAAAATTTCTTATAATGTATAGATATTGTTCATTAAATTTGAAATATATAATAGTTATTTTTGTTATTGTTTTATTATTTTTTCCTTCTATATTTTTCTTTTTTTTCCTTGTTATTCATAAAGTTTTTTCCCATTATTTATCTATACATTTAATTGTAATTTTCACCCTTAACCCAATACATAATTTATTTTATACCTCGTTAATATAGATAAAGTAAAATAAAAATATAAATAACTGCAATATGAAATATAATATATAAAATAAATATAAATTTAAAATATAAAAATTTTAATAACTAACTATATATACACATAAGTATCTGTGGTATTTTCGCACTTGAGTACTACTCAATTAAAATTTTAAAAAACACATTAATCATCTGCAAATATATAACCATATGCATACATTAAAATACAAATAATAAACTTAAAATTAAAAAAAATAAATAAATATATACATAGAATAAAATATGCTATATATGCATGCCATCCTTCCTCTAGGTGATCCCTATCCTCATCTGTTTCCATGCACGTGAAGGTGGATGATTCTCAGAGAGTCAAGAATTATATTTTCTTTCATCTTTACTACGGCCTGGATATCGACCCCGCATCTATGAAGCTCCTAATTGTGCCTGATTTAGTTCCACAAGCTCCAAACCAGAGGCCTATAACGTTCAAGTCTCTTTCTCCGGATCCCTTACGGAACTTTTCCTTAACAAATAAGAACTTGTGGATCCCACGAATTTTGAAAATAACTACTTCAGGCCTGTTAGTACATTTTTAAAAACATTTATTTCGGATTCAGTACCTTAAGAAACGTGAAAATAGTAAAGTCCATAGTTTTGACTAGAAATTAAGATTCTCTGAGCACAATTTTATATTTTCAGAAAACTATAAGTAGATTAGAATTATGTTTACGTAGATGTTGAAATCGTTCTATCTAGTCATAATGTTTTGTTGAACTAATAAATGTAAATCGTTCCGTACATGAACGAGGGTTGTCTTAAATATTTTTAACTATTAGTTTTATGATATGTTATTTTTTATTTTAAAAAACTATGATAAGATATTATGCTGATATATAATATTAAATAAAAAGTAGGGGTATTTTTAAAAATCAGAACAAAATGAAGAAATACTGGAGTCTAATGCGTGTCCATATTAATAATATATTGAATAAAAATCTTAAAAATGAGAATATATTGAAATATAAATGATAATGTATTAAATAAAAATCTTATTCAATAGAATATCATTCATTAATTAGTAACGTTTATAGAAAATATCTTTTTGTACAAAGTAAATTAAGATTCATATTAGTAGTGAATGGTAATGAGTAAGTGACCTCGTATTGTATAGATATTTGACAATTTTTTCTATATTCTGTTTTTTTATATCACATAATTTTATATCTTATAAGCACTACCCGCACAAGATAAACAAAGTACTCGGCGTTCTACAGTTAGCAGGTACTTGACCCAAGATAAATGCGGGTACTAGAGTGCATTACACGATACCTAGGTCGCAATAGCTATAATTCACAGCTACTCTTTAATGTCTTTAATCTGAACTATCTCAGAAACGAGCTTCATTCCTACGATCGTTATAGTTTTGTAGCTTTTACCATTATTTACAGCGAGCTTCAGTCTATATATATTATCTTTTAGATTCCGCTCCACACTATAATCACTAAATTCTTGGTCACTTTTATTAAAGAGTGTCCTATATAGTTATTTTATTTACTTTTCCTTATCGCTAGATACATAACTAATATTTATCCTTAATATAGTTGTAAACTTCTTAGTTATATTATTTATTTATCCCACCTTAAATGCGTTTATTTATTGTGTCGATTGGTAATTTCAATGCTTCAATAATTCAGATTAATGGTTTGCTATAAAATATTATTTACTAATATAGACAATAATTATTATTAAATTGTTACCTAATATATCTAAATAGCTTCTGATTGGATGATTCATGTCGTGGTGTGTCTTCATGGCATAAGGATGGCTTTCTAGGACTGATTCACCCTTCTTAGGACTTTCGAAGTACATCCTGCCCTCTCTTCGGACTCCCATTTTCCTCTTATTCCCTGTTCGCTTTACTCCTCCCTCCCCCCCTAATCCTAAAAAAGGGCGTCGCCTTTTTCGGAATCCTAATTCTCATTGGTTATTAGTTACAACGCTCACTAGATGAGCGTCTCCCTTAGGCAGTGAAAGGGGGTGAGAAACTTTCTAACGTATGATCACTTTCGGTTTCTACCTGACTTAATGGGTTGTGCTCAAACGGCATGTGATACCCAGTAACCAGTTGAGAATAACTATGATACACAAAGGTGTAAAACACTGTGGCATGCAAACACAGGTGTTGACAGGTATCCGGGAGGACAGGTATCGGTGCAGAGATGGCTAAATTATTTAACTACATTTATCATATTGTTGCTGCCCGAATTGTCAAAACCTCGATATATAGCACAACATTGATGTCCTCGTAGATGATTTTTTTTGTGACAAAGTAATGAATGTTCAGGATTTTACGAAGGATTTTGGATTATATGGATTGGACAAAAGAGGGATTTGATGGATCAGTGGAGCTCTTAAGATGAACTTAATAAGTCTAAATTGGTTTTATATTAGTCATGTAAATAATGGGTCTTTTATGTTCTAATATTAAGTTTAAACAATTTTTCTGGTAACTGTAATTGTTGGCAACGACTAACAGTCTCCTACCTTATCAATCTTGTATAAGGATCTCAAATTAGTCATTTATCCTGATGTAGTCCTAGGTAGCATATCTGTTCGACTGGAATGAGTAGAGTATTTTTAAAGGATACTGTAGGGCAGGGTGTTATAGGTTTACGATGTAGAGTAAAGATGATTTGATCGGATTTATTGGAATTCATTTTAATTCTCCAGTTTTGATACCATTCTTCCAGGGTTAGGTGTGGAATTGGAGAACAGGTGTCATCAACATCTATATATTTTTTTAATATATAAGAATTGACATTATTTAATTCCTTATTTATTGATTCTCTTTTCTTCTCTTTTTTTTATATAAATTTTCTAAATCAATTAAAACGTTTGTGTAAATATAAATTATACATTTTATTTATTATTAATACAGATTTAAATACGTACTTACTGTTAACCTGATCATCAAATGTATCATATTTTATCAACCTTATCGTACATTATTATATTTTTCTTGAAAGATGGCACTAACATAAAATTTCAATAAAAGGACGTAAAACTAAAAATAAAATTATAAGTATTATTGAATGAGGTTGTACTCATATATAATCGAATGTCTTGTGGGGCGGTTTTGATCACTCCCATCATTTTCATTGTGAAAATATTTCTTTTAAACCATTTGAGTCTGCAGTTTGCATTTTACTGCGCATCAACATGAGGATAATGGCCATTAACAATTTCAGCTGTACAGTCATAGTTAATAAAGTTTGTCAATATATCAATAAGGCAGCAATTGAAAGATATCTTTTCTTTCCTATATTAAGACAAATATAAAACGAAATCCATATTTGCAGGTCCAATTCAGATGATGCTTCCTTTGATTTATAATGATTTAAGTGAGATTTTGAATGAGTAACTATAATGTTCGTTCGAAAAAATAAAATTTTTAGATTCTATAATTTTGATAAAATCATTCAGAGGCTGAAAAAAATTTACAACAATTATTTGTTATAAACGCTATAATGAGAATAACAATTTATAGTTTTAGCTTTATAGCCATTTTCTTTTTTGAGATTAAGTAATCAGTAAGTCAGTGAGTGAAAAATATATA
>NW_027113553.1:422458-448569 GCF_000696795.3 Halyomorpha halys | reverse complement strand
GCCTAATGACAGGAGAATATGGACATTTCATTACCGAGGATTTTAAATTAAAAAAAATTATAATGAACGGCGTTAATATATATATTTATTACTTTCACTTACCTATATATAGATATAGTGGTAAGTAATATTTAGTATTGCATAATTTTAAATTCCAGTATTTTATGGAAATACATGTTCTGAGGTCTCCTGAGTAGAAATAACCAAGTTTCATATAAATGGTCCATGAGTATTTATATGGTCAGCCTTAGTCAGAAACAAAATGTCGTGTGGTGTGGCAGCATCCTTTCTCGATAAAATTGACTGATCGGAAATACCACTTTATAGAATTGATTTTTTTTTCCATTTTCTCCAAAATGACTCAAACAATTTTCATTGAATTTAGAAAATGAATGTAGTATTTGAATGTTGTTAGTATTAGCTAGGTCTCATTCTCATTGAAATTGTTTAACAGTGCTTAAAGGCAGAATTTTCAACCTTTAAACCACTTTTAATTTTGTTTGATTGAAAAATTTAATACTTCACATTTTTTCTTGGAGAAAAAATGGACAAATGTAAACTATGAAAGGATTTGATAATTAACTTGATCAGATAAAAGGAAAACTATTTCTCAGGTTGAAAACACATTTCCGGATGAAGGAGTAGTTATATAAATCTGTTATATATCATTAGAATACCAAAGATTTTACATAATAATAGTAATCGACGATAAGGTCGTTTACTAACTGAATTAATCTATATCGTATACTACTTATATTTTTTATATATTTACCTAGTGGGCCTTACATGGTTAATGTAAGAAGCACTCCAGAGTTTTTATAGATTAAATTTAAGCAGTATATTTACAAAATTAACATGGATCCAAAGTCCATATGATTAGATATAGATGATTTTAGTTGTGTTTAATAGAAAATATCATTGGCATTCAAATAGAAACCTTTCAAAGGGAAACACTTCAATGGGACATCTGAGTTTGTATGCCACAGTGGTCTTATATCAGCTTTTAACACCTTGCCACATGCCAAAGGATCGGAAGCTAATTAATCAGGTAGAAACATTTCCTAGACACGTGAGAAAATTCCCACCCCCTATCGGGCCTAGGGAAGACGCCCTTCACCTATGGCCAATGAGGAATCAAAAGGAAAGATAAGGAGTAGGACATCTAGACCAGGAAAATACGGCAGAGAAGCGGTACAGGTACAGAAGTAAGAAGACCGAAGGAAGAGCAAGATGCATTTTGACGATACGAAGTAGACCAAGAAGGGCATATGGGACCTTGAGCGCTATCCTTCTGACAACACGACACTAATGGCGAAGACGTCACTACATACTCGACCAGCACCACCCAAATTAGCAGCTATAGGTATATATTAGACAATAATTAATAATGTAATAATCATATTTTATGTCAAGCAGTTATCTAGATCATTTCAATAATTTTAATAACATCATTTATCAATAAATTGTAAATAAATACTTATTTCCTTTATGTAGTTTATTTACTATCATGTTACACAATACCCCCTTATTATATTGTATTATTAATAGTAACAGTATTTTTTAAATACAAAGGTATTTAATTGGTAACTAGTAAACACACAAAAAGCCTTTGGAAAAAAATCCAATTATAATAATAGTTATGCAGGACTCAATATAAATTAATTAATTAACTTCTTTTTGGATAATTGTCTTCAGCAATTATCCTGGCATCCCGACTAAGTCCATAGACAATACATAGCAACCTGTTGTATATCATAACCAAAAACTAAAATTTAATGTGTGTGAAAAACCGATAAACATAAGCGGAAACGTTTAATTAGTAAACTTCTCTACTTCTTAATACAACTCAATAATAAATAAGAAATATAAAATTGTGGGCTTCGAGAAATAAACCTAAACGCATTGGACTAAAATATACTTCAAACATTGAACTATGATCATTATGGCACGTCTCCATTTGATAAACAATACATTTAGTCTGGAACTGTCAAACTGTCAGTGATTAATATTGTGTCGACAGTAGTTCCTTTTACTTTATCTCATTGCCGGAATCACAAAATGACATTGTGATCATGTCCTATGGTAGCTGGGGGATTGGGTTCACCGAGGATACGATAGCAATTAGGCAGTTAGTAATGCGGGCCTAATCATATACCGACACCGAATTCGACTTTCCCTAAATTACCAGCTGTTGGACATTTATTACCCATCGAAGGCCTCGGAGGCCTACTTCTAATCTCCAAGCTAGGTCTATTATTCGGTAATTGATATTTTCTCTCGTTAGGTAACAGCAACCATTTTAAAATAAATTATGACACTAATTGGAAGACGGACCACCGGCGGTGCATTTAAATGTAAATATCTCTTCATTAAATGTTCCACTGACAGTATGAAATGATTGGGAACACTTTTTGTTTCGAAATTGACTTTGATCATGATATTAAACTGTTTGAAATATTGTTTGTATAATTAATTTTTTTTTCAAGCATTTTTTCTTAGGTCCTTGTTTCGAATTGAATAATAATATGTTTATATGTTTTATACCTATATTGTTGATTTTTTTACCATATATACTACAAAATGTCATTCATTGCTTCATGGATAATTTATTTCAGCCTACTTCAATACATCGAATATTATCAAATGATAGTTTTAAGATAAATTAATTATAGAGGTAAATTGGAAAATCGTTTTTTTCTCACATGGAAATGACTAGTTCTAATATTGACTTGGTAGAAAACAATCCTTTTCAGACCGTCTAGTCTTCACACAACAAAAGCGCGAATTTTCATTCACTTCATGTTTATAGTTTGCACTTTATCGGCTCAAAAAAAAAAAAAAAAACAAGAAGTCAATTTCAACTATTCGTTTGTATATTCTTTGGCAACGATCAATAATACGCATAAACTCCTCTATGTATAGAAAAAACAATAATATTCCAGCTATCTTTGCATTATTGACCCGAGTCTAGTACTCCACGATTCATTGAACTCATAATTTATATGCTAATTAAATTGAAACGAATGGAAAGTACTAAGAAGAAAGATTGAGCAGTCACTGATGTCGAAAATAAGTGATGTACCTTACCTTGAAAAAGTAATTCATATTTTCCTAATCAAAACCATTAAGAAATTCAGATTTTGTGTTTTTTTTTATTTTTATTTATTTTTTTTACATTACAAATATTAGATAAAATAATTATTTCATTATTGGTTACCAAGAGTTAAAAAAAAAATAGTCTCTAATCCGGCAGGCACTTATATCTTTCAGTGCTTTGGGCTCTCACTAGATCTTAACCATCAGTCTTCACTATGATCCATACCTATACCTGCAATAGTGGTTGTGTACTAGGTGTAAAACAAGATTGACCACATTGAAGATATTTCAAATAAAAATTTCAAAACTAGTAGAAAAACTCTTACTGCAAATGTGGACAATTTAATTCAAAAATTTATATTTAAATTTACACTCACCAGTAAAATAAACAAGGCACTTAATAGTTCTGGCCGTGAGTAATGAAAAATGAAAAAATAATTCCATTATGGTACAAAATTCTACTAAGAATAAATACATTGTTTATATATAAGGATTATTTTTCTGGCAAATGTTAAGAAAGCTACTGTATACAGGTCAAAATTACATTAAAAGTTACATTACTATTTATCATGGTAATCAATATATGGTTATATACATTGTTAATATTGATACGAAGGTTTGATTATAAAGCAGAAACCAGAGTGGAGAGGATTATAATCGTGGCATTACGATATTTTGGGGCAAGGGTTTCGGAGGGACTTTAAGGAGGAATTGTGCTTTGAAATTGTGGTGCGTCTGATGCGTCTGTCCAGTAGCCACTCTTCTTTTCATTAACTCTCTTAGTACAAGAGCCCAAGAGGAGAAAAAGGGCAGTTATCTCACCCCAATTTTTGACTACTTTAATGAAAAATATGTATGATTACTAGTCAAAATTCATGAGTCTGCCAAGTATAGGTAGGGGAAATAAAAAATGGCGGCTGTTTCAAAGCGATAAAAAAAACTTATTTTTCATTCGGGGCTCAATATCTCAAAAAGTAGGCACAGTACCAGAAAACCTAAGAGAACGTTATTTAAAGAAGAGAAAATTTGCTAAAATATGAGCCATAATAGAATCATTTATGTTAAATTTTTTTGGAGATATAGCTTTTTAAAAAGCAACATTTCATAAAAATGTTGTATGGGAGGCATTGAAAGATCAGTAGTTAGTGAATTTATTTTGAAAAATCTATATCTCAAAAACCATTTGACGTACAGATATCTACTAGCACTCAAATTAAAGCTAGTTTAATGAGCTATAAAGTAAGTCATGATGTTTATCTTTGCAGGAGTAATAGTTTACATGAAATTCGCTAAAATAAATTGATTTATAGTTGTTCAGACAAATTTTCATTTTCCAAATTTATATTCATATTTGAATATCGTAAAAACTACTACCCCTAAGAAGATAAGTGTCATACACTACTTTATAGTAAGTTAAATGTCCTTTATTTTGAGTGGTAGCAGACATAAGTGTGTCTTATGGATCTAGAGATATATTTCTTCAAAAGTCCACCATTTTATACGAACAACTATAAATTAACATTTTGTGAGTTTATTTTGTCAAATATCATAAAAACTACTACTCACTCATAGATAAACATAACTATTTTGTAGTGAATTTAACTAGCTTTAATTTGAGCGCTGGCAAACATCTGCACATCCAATGGTTTATGAAATGAAGTTTTTCATAAATGAAACTTATATTCTGAACAACTATAAATCAATTTATTTTAGCTAATATCATGAAAACTACTATTCCACGAAGGTAAAGTTCATAAACATACTTATAGTCCATTAAATAACATTAATTTGAGTCCTAATAGACATCTGTACGCCTTGTAGTTCCTGAGATATAGATTTCTCAAAATAAATTATCCAACTACTAATCTTTTAAGACATTTTGCTTTTTAAAAAGCTATATCTCGAGAACTATTGGACGTAATAGCTCTTTTAGGGCTAATATTTCAGCACATTTACTCTTCTTTAAATAATGTTCTCTTAGATTTTCTGGTATTGTTGGTAGTTTTTAAGATATAGCTCCGAATGAAAAATTAATTTTTTTTAAGGTTTTAAAACAGCCGCTATTTTTATTCCCCCTACCTATACTTGGCAGACTCATCAATTTTGACTAGTAATTATACATAGTTTTCAATAAAGTAATCCAAAATTGGGGTGAGATAAGAGCAATGATCAACAAATCAAGCTACGTGTCACTGGACAAGGTATGGTATGAGAATAAAAATGCTCAGGTCATTCTCTGGTCTACAGGTCTGGATAGAATTTTAGCAGCAGCCTCAAAATCATGGAAAAAGACAAAAAATAAGTTTGTCTAGATCTGTCATATGGCCCCCTCTGAGTCGACCTATACTGTATCCATATTTTGTATAAGCCAGCAGGTAAATTATTTTTTGAGTTTTGTGAAATCGTTTAGTTAAGGTTTTTGAGGACGCTAAGAACGAACCTGACTTTCATTTTTAGAAAAAAAAAAATTGTCTTGAACTACTATGCGCGGGGAGCGATTTTTGGTTTTAGTGATTTTGTATACATTTAATAAAATTTAAAATATTATTTATAATTTTAAACCTAAAAAAAAATTGATTGATATATTATCATTCCACTACATCGGAATAACAACTGGAATAATTTAATCCGACTGACGTAGCTAGAAGAGGTGAACTTTTCTTTATGTTGAGAAATAAAATAGATATTCATTTTGGGCACCTAAAGAACACTTGAACTCAATTTTCTGTGCAACAAAAAAAATATTTAAAAAAAATTGAATATAAAAAAGGCCTTACATTCTTTTTTCTCAAAAATTCCTCCAGTCTACATGAAACTTAGAAGGAGATGAGGGCCGTCTGAATTGTACGTTGTCAATGATATATAAATTTAAACCGGAGACGTTTTCCTATATTTCAAATTGCATTTTCTCCAATACAAAAGCATAAAATCTAAAAGATATTGATAAAGGTTGAAGGAGCGAAAATTTGAGTTTGCAATAGTTTTAGTTACGTTTTATTTGTAATACATTGTGAGAAGTTATGAATTTATTTCACGAACAAGTTTTGATTTATGTGAAAATTTGTATTTAAGGATTTAAAAAGACACTAAAAATAAATCACACTTAATTTTTTTTAATGCTTTTTTTACTGGAAGTTACTTTTAGTTTTTATAAACTTAAAATCATTATTAGTTAACAGATTACTAATTTTGCATTATTCTACACGAAAAAAACCATGCATTGGTATAAAATAACCATTAAATACATGAATAGCAATGACGGTATAAGATAATATAAACTATTTCTTTTTATATCAAATGAGTTTTTTTTTCGAATTCTAGGGCGCATCGACAAGAACACTATCACGTGTTAAATATTTTTCGACCTATTGTCATCTAAAAAAGGTTCTGAAATCGGTGATCCTACGTGTTCAACATCCCCTTCTCTGATCTTGTATGTTATTTATTAAAGGCTTCAACAGTCTCTATCCTCAACTTCATCTACAGTCTTCACCTTCATTCAAATGAACCATTAATCTTGAACAGAATAGATAAAGTACCTTTTTTATTGACTAGAAACGCGTGCTTAAAAAAATAAGAAAATTGAGTCGGGTAAATCAGTTTCCTGAGCAATTATTTCCTCTTATTTTGATTCTAAACAAGTAATTTTACATATTTAGCCTATCCTACACTAAACAAATCACCGAGAAAAACAAACATCGCTCATAATCAGAAATATTATTGTCCGTTATTTTGTTTATTTGTTGTTCTGTTTATTGCATATTTAAATTCTTATAGGTATTTATCTAACATATGTATGACCTTCAGTGACCAGGGACAACTTAACGGCACTATCTTCTAAGGCTGTGACTGGTAGAACCAACTGTTGAGATCCATTCTACAGGCTAAAAACTCTTAACGAGTAATGGCCATCAACCACTCCTAACTATACTGCCACAATTTTTTTTTCAAAGCCTTCTTTTATTTCCACTTTAGTTGGACGAGAAAATACTTAATCCTTTTGAACTGCAATTAGAGAGGTCCCTCTTTTTACCTCCACGTACAAGTATACGGTTAAGAGTTGCAACTCCATTTTTTACCACATTCTGCTGAAGAACTAATGGACGTGTTAATGCAACCACTGAAAAAGCTGTTTTAAGAAAAAATAGCAAATAAAAAGGATCCTAAAGATATAGTCTTTCCCATAGTGTCCTATTAAATTATTTTGTTTTATTTTATTTAACTTTGTATTAATTACCCTTTAATTATAGAACTCGCGTACAGAACATCATTTATATCATGGCATTTTTAATAAACTCATTGCCTTAATTAAAGCACTGTTTGACTTTTTTCCCAAGCCACTAGCGTACAGGTGGTAGTAGAGGGTTATCTAGAGGTGAACGACAAAATACTTAATCCACCATGGTGGAAGGGGGGTCTAATTTTTTCGTGGGACCGCCATAAAATAAAATCAACCCCAGACTAGATTCGAACCGGCGCAGCTGCAGTGTAACTGTAGGCCCATCCATGATATCAATGTATATTTGGTGGACATCTTAATATATTCTTTTAACAGGAAATCTGTATGGGCTTTTGTTTACACCTTTTTTACGATTATATATTGATAATAGTGATTGTGTTCATTTATTTATAAATAAACATGAATAAACTATTCTGTGAATAAAGTTATTATTAAAGGTAAGAGAAAAATAAAAGTTACATACTTAATGATTTAAATTAATTTCCTCTTTTGCGTATGTCCGATAGGGTCACTTCAGCAGCACACAAATGAACGTCATCAGAATATGTTAAAAAAGCAGAGGTGTCCTGCAAATACAACTCTACATGAGATACTTGGCACCCCTCTCACGGATTGAATTCGACGCCACCAATAGGGCAAGTAAAATGATGTAGATTCAGTCTGACCACCTCATAAGGAAAACTGTAGTGGATTCCCATGGGCAGAAAAAGATGCACAAGCCCTCAGCGCAAACGTTTGCGGATTAAGGAAGGGAAAAGTAAATGTACTCTTTATATCAGATATACCTACGATAAGAAAATATAAAAAGCTAAGAACTCTCGAATTCCTCCTCATTGAGCTTTTGCTGGTTTGCATTAGTTGAAAATATCAGTATGTAAATATTCATTTTTAATTAAAATTAAAAAATACTTTATGTAACATACAATTAAAATATCTGTTACTATTACTATTCATAATTTTTATATATTAATAATATCCGCGGTTAACAGATGTATTTCGATGTAATTGTTACATACATACATTGTGGCAGAAATGTAATTGACTCATGGAATACATTGTCTTGTGGTCTCGGTTCTAGGTGATGTGTTTTTAATTGTTGACTAGTGAGAACCTACATTACTGCTTTGCCAACAATATGAGTATGAATAATTATAATTAGTTTATATAGAGTAGTTTAGTTTTTTATTTATATTTGCTGCTAAAAGGCAATCCAAGGTATCATTCATACCCAGGTCATACATATACCATACTTCCTATATCTACTAAAAACCAAATAAAATCTTATAGGAGGATACGAAAAAAAAAATCTATCAATATCAAATAAAGTGTCTTTGACAACGAGGTAATAAATTTTAAAAGTTTATCCTCAGTCATTAAAACGTACAAAAGAAAATAAAAAATACCTTTCACAAGCTCTTACGTAGTTCCACCCGTCGATCAACAACTCCAAGAGAAACCTCCTCTCCAACTATCCTTTCCCCAGTGTTGGTATCTCACACTAACAATGTGGTTTTTTGGTGATCTTTTCCACGTTTTCCTGAGTCAAGGCCTCCACCACTGATTCAGTACTCAGTCATCCAATCAGCTTTATTTAGTAAGATTCTCGCCTTCATAGGGCCACTATCAGACAATCTGAGGTTGGATGTCCTTACTTTTCTGGTTTGATAAAAGATCTTCCTAGCCAATTTAGTCGTGGTTTCAGTCTCTAGTGGTCAATAGAATATAAAGTTGATAAACTACCCCGCTGTATAACTGATTTTAAACAAATATAATTTTATATTTAAATCTGGAGTAGCTGTTCTTATTTATCGTGAAAAGGGTAGTCAAAATAAAACAAAAATAGTGCAATACAATTTGAAACTGACCTCTTTCATAACCATTATCAAATAATTAGTTTCATTCCTGAAAAATATATCAATATAGGCCAAGGTCCAATAACTCTTTTTTTTAGTACGTTTTACTGTAACAGTTACTGTATAACTTTAATTTTCAAAATTCTGGAATAAATAGTATGAAGGATTTTCTTTTAATTACGGAATAACTTAAAGGGCATTCATTATTTTTTAATTTAAGGAATAAATGTTATGATCGAATTTTAATTTTTTAAATAATTGGATAACTTATTAAAGAATGTTGTTTTTAAATTTATGGAATAAAAGTTATGAATGATTTTTTTTTAAATTAACGGATAAATGTTATTATTGAACGTTAAATTTAAGGAATAAATGTTCTGATAGAACTTTGATTTTTAAAATAATTCGATAATTGTTAAATAATAAGTTTAAGATTACAGGATAAATAATATATAACTGGTTTTAAATAAATATTTCTTTTAATAAATTCCAGTTTATTTTTTGAAAAATAAATTTTTTTTCAGATTTATCAGACAGGATGATTCTTAAAACATATCAATGAATTCAGAAACTGAAATTTGGTAACATAATCGAATAGTTGAAGCTCATAATATGGAGTGATTTATATTTTTTTGCATTTTAATCAAATTTGAGTGAGGCGTAATGAATAATAAAGGTTTTAATCATTGAAAATTAGGAATGTGCTTGGAAGATTGTGCTTTTCCTGCAATTGATGGGTTAGACAAACCCTCAGAGCAGCTGCCCGGGACATATACCCTGCAGGCGAATTCCTCCTGATCTGGTTGTGATACAAACTTAGAATATTATTCAACTCTAATATTAGTATATACCAATGAACAAACCAAATTATTACATAAGATGTATTTTATCTATAGTATTAAGGGTAGGAGATCAAATCATTTGTTTGTGGAGAAAAAAATAATACTTATTTTTGTACTACTTGGTAACTAAAATTAATCATGAACAGAATTCATGCTAACAATTAACAATTTATTTTTATTTTAAAGTTTGTGGTTCAAAATATACACTGAATTTTAATTTGATGGCTTAGATACTATGAGTACATCTGAAATTAAAAACTCATTGGTTATTGAGTGATTTAAGTGTTAACCACACATTCAACCTTTTTGTATGCTAAAACATGTTCTTCATAATAAAAATATAAATGATTTTATGATAATATAGTATTATGGATTTTGTTATAAACTAAATTGATGCAATAAGAATATAAATAATTTTAAGTAGATAACTTTTTTTAGAAAATTATTAAAAGTAACTATTTGATATTTATTAATAATGACTTGAGGGCTTAAACCTCTGAGGAAAATAAACAAAGTTGAAAGATAAACATCAAAAGATATTTTTAAGGGATGTGTTGAAAGTTAGTATTGAGGTTTACAAAATATATATATATATATATATATATATATATATATATATATATACACATATAATTCCTATCCTATTTCTGATCCTTTCTACTGGAACCTCTTTTTTAAAAACCATCGTAATTATTAACTCTGTAGTAAATAAATATAATTACAATTTTATTGTAAATAGTTTTACAACAAAAAATTAATATCTGATGAAAAAAAAGATCCATGATTGTTCACAAAACAATAATAGTTCATTCAATCGAATACTATAAAGTATGTAGTTTAAACCATTTTAATTTAGTCTATACACTACGTTGGGCATCATAACGTCGTTACGTCTTAGTAACAGAATCTCTGGACTTTTTAATGAATGTGAAGCTATGAAATTTCTAAAATTACATGAAACTAATCACCTGTGTTTTACAACCTTCAGTTAGGCAGTTTTACATCACCAACATTCCATGACAGCTGAAACAAAAAATAAAAGCCAGGAAAAGTAATTTTTGTTGAAGGCTTCACAGCCGTTTACAGGAAATCACTTGCGAAGATCCTTGACGGTAACAGACTGACGTCTATCAGTACTCACTCATCATAACCATTATAATATATTTCTCCTTAGATATTTCACTTTAAAGTAGTACTTTTCAATGTCGTGTGTGGAATAGTATATCCATTCACGAGAACAAAATTAGGAAAATGACTTTTGCAGTTGCGAGATTTTATTTTTTTAGTTGTTTTTACTAGAACTGTTGTTGTTTATTTTTCTTTCACAAACCAAAGAAAAAAAGTTATGCTACAGGTCAACAAAAAGATTCGTTTTGATACATTATTCAATGACTTCACAATAGTCCGGAAAACATTTTATAGCTTCTGAGGTATTCAACCTATCATCTTTAAATTTTCATAGCATCAAAAGAACTTAAAAATATTTAAAATATCACAAATCCGACACTTTGAGGTCAATTTGAATTGGAGATATTTGGCAATGAATTTATTTTTTTTTATTGAAGGATAATAGTACAAGCTGCCACAATTAATGACTATTAGTTTTAGAGTTTTGAGTATTCATACAATACAATGCAGTCTAAAACAAAGAAAAAAAATCATGACAATATACAAAAAAAAATAGAAGAAATTAAAAGAAAAGAAATACATCTGTCATATTCGCCGAATATACAATATTTATATTCAGCCTTAGTAAGTCTTTATGTGCTTGATGTTTGAAAATATTGTTTCGTGAAAACGGTTGTGCAAGGAGGTAATATGTTCATGATCACACTCAACCGCCAGGTTGTTCCCCTAATTAACAATAACTACTTTATAGAGGCTAGGTGAGTCCCAGGAATGCTCCTGAACCCATAGAGTTAACTCACGGTTACAATAACAGAAGATCTGTCTGCCGGATTAGAATCCTGGCGTGAGAGTTCGTAACACATCACCTTACTCACTGAGCTACTCCGCTAAATAATTATATTTTTATTAAATATTTTCACGAATACAATTTTCCCCTTGATAAATATTTAAATTGTGATTCCCAACTGTAGACTACAATTTTAGATATTTCCTGTTATATAAAAGAAAAATTGAAAACAAGCTGATTATCATGAAACATAGGACTCAGGGTAGGATTTAAAATTTGAATTATCCTCTTCCTAAGAGTTTGCCATCCCCCTCGTTAAATCATCAAAGAGAGTGGTGCTTTTAATGAAAGAAAATGATCTTTATAATATTATAATATAATCATTCTTTATGTTTTTGTTTTTTTACCTGCATTAACTAGTTATACCAGTGGTAAATCCAGCTCTTAAGGACTAATTTATGAGACAGACATTTTGTTTGTTAAAGACCCGCTAACGGTTTTATGGACTGTTGACTGTGTAAAAGAAGTTAGGAGGGGAGGATTGTTTGATTGTAATAAAGAACGACTATTCCGATCTTGCTGACACGTGATACCTGTTCCTTATCAAGAAATTACCAGTTCCCTGGTGATAAATAAACTGAACCCACTAAGAGGGGTCTTAATTGGACCATGTCGATTTTTATTAAGCACTTGTAGTACAGATGTGTGATGTAGCCGAATCTACCCTTTGGTAGAAATAAATCCCTGTCTTTTTTCTCGGAGAAGAGAGTCATTGGCACTTTAGAACGACTGCCGATTTAGAAGTTGTTATAGGCCTATTAACGGTTCTTTAAATGGTGAATCAGCTCTTCTCGTTAGATCACTTGATAATGACTCTTAAGATTAAGCATCTTAGAGCACCTGTTTTCACTTCATTTTATCTCACTTAAATTTAAACAATGTATATATATAATAAGTCCAGTGTAAAATTCTTGATTAATTACTTCCTATGGATTTTTAGATTTGTAATTGTCACGTAAATAACGTGAATATTTTTAAGTTTTTACTTCCTTCCAAATCCAAGTTTCTTTAATTTACTATTTACTTACCGTAAAGTTTCTTTAATCACAAAGTAACACCATAATTTTCAGAAAAAAACATTTAAAAAAATTGTTTAGACGGACCAATAACGATTCAATCACCAAAAGATTCTTCTTTAACACCAACTGAATTCACAAATTTTCCACAGTAACTCCAAGTTGAATACAGCGCCTTAGTGCCAAAATATGAAGAAAAATCCTGGGATTCAATGATTCTTCAATCAAGTTTTGAACATAGTTGAGATTTCTCAACTAAATGATAAATTGTCTCTCGTTAATCGAAATGAGTTCCCAAAATACCTGCTCATTCAAACCGAATAGAAACCCTCCGAGTTTTAAGTTGTTATAAATTAGTTTTTATGGATATGTGCGAGTTATACTTGACATGTTTTAAAGAAAATTTGTTGCTTTCTAGAACGAGGATATTGTTAAATACCTGGTTTGTCTTAAGTATGTTTATTTGTCCATGTGAGGATACTATACTAAAAGTGACGAAACTCCTAATATGTACAACGGAACTTCAATCATCCTTAAAGACTAAGGCATTAATTTTTATATTTCTTTTCAATGGACGAATAATTGTCCTGTGGTATTATAATAGCCTTATGGTATATATAATATTATTTTTTATAAATCCCTAATTTTGTCTTTATTTTTCTTGGGCACTCATTTACTCTGAAAGGTAAATGCTCACTTTACGAATACCTCCAGCGTAGTATTGTAAGATATTACTTTATTAACAAAAAAGGGAGATACAAACTAATATGGCATACTTCTATGTACAGAATATTCCTATCACGTTCTTATGTACACAAAATAATAGAGGCAGGGATGGAAGGACAGAGGTGAGAAGGTCGAAGAAGAGGTCAAGGAGTAAGTAAATGGGTCTATCTACGTCTGAGAATAACAAATCATTTGATTTATATCAGTTTAGACGTTCTGAATAAATGAATATTTTATGTAATGATATTTGACGATCCCAAAGTCTAGAGATGTGCTATGTTTCTGGCTAACCACGGTTCTAAAGTGGATGGTGGTTTCAGAAACAGCATTTTTATGTATTTATTTATTTCTATTTCAGTTATATACATCTATATCGAATCCTTATGGAATACAACCAGCAGATCTTATAAATGTATTACCCAGCTATTTAAATCAAGAACAAGATACCTAAGACTACATTTCTATTGTATGGTGTCGTGATCATCAGGTGGCATGCAGGGTGTATAAGATTATATAAGGAATAACATGAGATTATATTTATAATTCTAATTAATTAATTTCAGATTTATAATTTAGGACTATGACTTATATCATGTGTATTGCAGGTACTTGACTTTCTTGGTCCATGTGGGCTATGGAAGTTCCTTCTCAACAGCCTCGCTTCACTGGAGTCCACTGCTTTGGATGTCTTCCAACTCCTCTTCACAAATGTAATCCCTTCGTTTTTCTCCTCGATGAAATTATTGCCTTCCCTCTATTTTCCTTCCAGCCATTTTACTTGCTAATCACGTTTTTGGGGGTGAGTGTGTAAACTGGAAATCCTTCTAAACATCGAGGCGGCTTCCTTTGATCTCCAAGACACTTCCATGTTTGTCTGTTTCACTTTATGGGCCATTGTGATGCTGATAAAAGGTATCCCGCAAATCTGGTGTTTGTTAAATACGGGACATGGTACCTCTTCGGAAGTACTCAGCAACACTTATCTAGAGTGATAGTAGGTTGACTATTTGAGCTACTGTTAATGGTGCCAGAAGAACGAGTCAGTCACTGTTATTACTAACATTCACAATATCTTTTGAATTACACCTGATTTCTTATCAGTACTCTCATTACATAGCAGTTGTAAAAGAAAGAGTTCAAGTGATACATGTAGGTTACAAAACATAACCTTCCCTAGGCCTTAATGCCTTTAATTATAAGTATAATATTACATGCTTATAATATATACGATATATCATATAATATATTCTTTACATATAATAATACAATATTCTATATAAGTATAATGGTATATTTTTCATTGTTCATAGCATAAACATTAAGGCTATTTGTTGATACATTCATATAACTGAATAAATGCATTTAGAAGGCCATAAGTACGACAGGTTAACACACTTTAAAAATATCTTGTTTAAAATTTGATAAAAGTAACTATTAAAAAAAATAGATCATAATAGCGAAAGTGTAGGGGCACAATAATGTAAACTGTAAAATTAAAATATTATATTGGCCCAAAACGAACGATTTTCACATAAACTGATAAGTATTTACTGTTAAAACACATGTAAACATTTAAAATTCATCATTTCTCTAAGTTATAAGATAATACGCATTCATTAATAACGACTTAAATATAATTACTATTCTCAAGTGCGATTTTTCAATGTCCGCCTTGCCACCAATTAACCACAGATAATTATAAAAAAAATCAGAAAATCACTTGATTGATAACAAGCTCTGGGAATTAACATATAATTTGATAGGCTTTGAGATAGTTTACAATTTACATACATTACACCGGCTACCTGAGTGCCAATTGGCTAATCTTTCTCCTAGGGACAGGAAAGGCAGCTCTCCGAACTACATTCCTAGGCAGTTTCTGCCGAAGAAGCAAAAAAAGAACTTGTATATTGAAAGAATGTTTTTTTTTTGTTAGTTTTTTAAATGTTATTTTAAATAGCTGTACGCTACAGTATTATATGTTGATTTTTCAACAGCATTATGGAAAAGAGACTTGTAATCAATGAAAGAATTTGTTTTGCAATGTTACATATTAAATCATTCTAGCGTTCACAGAGTTTAAAATCTATTTTACCCCATAAATAAACATTCACAAGACTTTCTAGTGAAAAAATAGAACAGTCGATTAATTATACTTTCAGAGCCTAAAACGATCAGTTGGAAGTCATGAAGATTACATATAGTTTTGGTGAAAAATACCCCATGTAAAAAATCAATAACTTAGATGAATGAACTAAAAATGAATTTGGATAGTATTTGTAAAAAAGTATTGTCAATATTTTTTGCGTGCATTATCCCTTTATTTATTATTTTTCGTTCATTAAAATCGAAGGTAAAAATGTAGTATTGTATTAACATTTCAGTAATCAAAATATAAAATAGCCACTCATCTTTTTTATCGAATCCCATTCACAAATTTCGCCTATGTATGAGTAGAAGTACATAACATACATATTATTTAAAAAACAGCTTCTCCCGCAGTTCTACAAATCTATTGGTGATTACAAATACTATAACGAGAACTCAAACAATTAATTAAATTTAATTATAAACCTACCCAAAATAATGGACGAAAAAGTTCCAGCTTCCTTAAGCTGACTTATTAATTTTGCAAATATTTTTTCCTCAAAATCTATTTCAAAGTCACTTCTATGGTTCCACTCAAATTTGGAAAATCGATTAAACTGAATGGATAAAAAAATATTCTATTCATCATTGGACTAATTGTCAAGAAAAGAGGGGAAAATATAGTTTATTTATAAAATAGGAAGAAGTTGGTCAGGGGTCCATCTTATTTATTAAATATTTTTAATAATATAATTTTCGATATAAATTTTAACATATACAGTTTTATCTATATTATTTGTTTAGTATTAGTTTTTGTTTTAATATATACTGCTATAGGTATTAATTTCCTATGAATAAAATTTCTTTCCTTTTTTTTATCCTACCTATCATACAAAGTCCAGATGCACTAAGAAAGTTATTAATTATTTCGACTGATAATTAATTCGAATTAACAAACAATTTCATCTGCCTTTTTCTTTCTTAAGATCAATCAAGAAATGCATTTGGATAAGCGCAATACTTTGTAAATAAATACTGTTACTAGATTAACGTTTATGCTAGTTTGAACGGAATTACGCTCGATCACCAGATTTTTACCCAAGTAAGGTTCATTAGAATGGGTGGACTACGGAGGGCTCCTCAACCCACAGGGCTGACTCACGGTTACAGTGAATCAGATAATGACTATTTGCCTCGGATAAAGACGGATTCGGACACGGATTCTTGGAGTTAGTAGTACAGTGAGCTACCAGCGCCCAAATTTTTCACTATTATGCCTAGATATTTGTTTGTTATAATTATTAGGCACTTTTTTTTTTTAACACCCATGATTATTCCCTTTATCACTCATTATTATAATTGTATTCTATTGTTAAGAAAAATAGATATTTATTTCATCAATATTTATTGAATTAAAAATTCATTCTAATTGTATTACTAACTATAAATTCAATTAGTGTTAAATTTTATTTTGTTGTATACAACAGTTTTCATAATGTTTATACTGTACATAATGTTTACACTCATTAAAAAACTTTGCATAATAAATTAATTTTGTTGTGTAATTATTTCTTTTTTTTTTTTTTTTTTTTTTTTTTTTATTCGTCTATGTATCTATAGTCGTTTAATTCTGCTATTTTTTTCTATTTTTATGTTGATTTCTCTATTTTTCTAAAGTTGTTTAATTCTGGGTTTTTTTCCGTTTTTTACTGACAAATTCATTGAAAATATCCTATAATACACCGAAATTTCAGTAATAATATATAATATAATAACTGACTTGCTGATTATTCATAACAATAGTATCATTTTTCACGAAAACAAAGCATACTTTTAAAACTTACTATCTCTTCCAGAGACAATATTTCTACGATTAAATAATACAAGTAAAAAATCCAACACATTAAATTAAAAAAACAATTCCCCAGCTAGGATTCAGAAACTTATTCTTGTAAAATATTTCTTACAACCTTGAGCTTGCTATTTCGGGATATCCTTACTACTTGATGGATAAGGATAGCCAGAGAACCCTCAATCAGAAGATTACCCCAGTTGATGGAATCCATAATCAAAGGCTATTTTTAGACAGGAAGAGTATCAATGAGGAGGCGAGGACTACCTGTTGATGTTCTTCCTCACGCCGAGTCACGAGTGACTAATTTACGTCTGAGTTCACGAACACTATCCAACATCCACTAGGAACTAAATCCAGGATCAGAGGTCTCAAGAGGGTATAGTCTATCCGGCTCCAAGTTCTGTCGGTGTCAACTTCAAGCTCCGACGATGAGCTATTAGGAACATCAAAGTACTTAGGAGTAGCCAAAAAAATAATTAGGAATAATTAAAAAGATTTTCAGAGACTAATATCGCTTCGAAAGAGATTTTTTTCTCAAAAAATGCAAATACAATTATTAAGGGTTTTGAGGCATTTTCCCAAATATGTCCATTCCAAAATATAAAAACCTAAAGATCTTTAAAAGCAATAGGTGTTGATGAGAGCCAACTGCGGCAATCCAAAAAAGAAGTTAATTTGGACTTCCAAGGGAATTTTAGGCATTTTCTCAAATGTGTTAGTTTTAAAAAAAAAAAAAAGATTTTTTAAAAATTAGTATTGGTTAGTGAAAGCCAGCTGTGGGCTATTCCAAAATAAAAAACAAATCTAGTTCCGAATGGGATTTTTGTCATTTTCTCAAATTTGTTAATGACAAAATAAAATTTTAAATTAGTATTGCTCATCCATCGGTGAAATACTCCACTTAAAAAAACAAATCAGGATCCAAAGAAAATTTTAGACATTTTCTCAATTTGTCAATAAATAATAATAATAATAAAGGTATTATTTAGATTTTTAAAATTTAGTATTCCTTAGCAAGAGCTATATATTTTTTTTATAAAAACATTTTAAAACCACAAATTTTAATTTCCTTGCGGAATCCAAAGCTGACACATTTTTAATTTATCTCTCAAATTGATTGGGTAAGTGCCCTATTAGTTTTTAATAGTATATCATTATATACTTTAGTTTTAAAAACTGTAATTAGTCATTTTTGAGCTTTTATTCTTATAGACTATAAATTTCTTTATAAAATATGAATTCCCACAGGTAAAATGGCTACTCCATCAGGAAAAATCTCATGATAAATATAAATTTGTAATTCCCTCACGTTTTTAATTGCACATATTTTTCAGTAAAGGGAGCGTTGGGAGGAAATTAAAAATATATCTATCTTGCTCTTTTCAACGTTTGTAACCTACTTCTGTAACGTATTCACCGTCACGTAAACAAAGAACTGCTGGGGATTAGTAGTTTTATTAAATGCTATTACTTCAGTTGTTTTTATTAATGTTTTATAAGATTTTTTTTTGTAGTCGTATGTTTTCAGTCGGTTCTTTTACATTATTTTTTTTTATTTTAGAATTTATATGACTATTTAAAAAAATATTGATCAATATAAATTACACAATCAATGATTCCGTTAATTTCACGATTTTAGACAAATCACAATCATTATGAAGAAATATATCTAATGAATACTAATTAGACTTAGTTATTACTATTTTAAAGTAATTTGTTTATTCTTTGTATGAATTTTTCTTAGTCCTAAGCTTTAAATAAATTCATGGAACTATCGGGAAGCTCTATATCATAATTTAGAATCAAATAAGTGCTTGATACATATTATTCTCTAATCTATTGGAAAACTAATGAAGTTATTCCCTTTGAGTCAAATTGTAATTTCTCGCTTGCTGCGTAATTCTCACACAATAAAATTTTCGTAATATTCATTCAATTAAATAAGCTGATCACGATTTTAAGGTATTATAAAAATTCTTTAATTTTTTAGAATAAAATATAATAACAATAATATGATATGCATTATTTTCACGAGAATCAGTGTGTACCTTTCAATCATATTTAGCGTATGTATTTTATTTTAAGAAAAGAATAGCTGTGTCCACCAGTATCTCTAACTCTCACTAAACCAGATAATTTCTAATTTCTACACATCACTTAAATTCTATTCTCTCTTCTAGAGTTTTTCTAACAAAACGCTGAATCTGTATATGATTATTAACATTTTCTGTGAATTATTCTTCATGGTCATTTGGTTGTAACTGTCAGCGTTCAGTAGTGCATCAATAGCACTGATGAACTGGAAAGCTGATTTTTCCAATCAACATCATTGAAATTGAGCTTGTGCAATTTCGAAAATAAGCCCGCCTTTAAATAATTATGAAACGCTTATTTCACCAATGGGAATTTTAAGTTGCTGGGAAATAGTCTTACAAGGAGAGTGCATGGTGTTTTCATCACTTTTTATGATCATAATATTTTATGCGAATCTACATTGGAATATATTTTTCCGAGAGAATTACAAATTTTAAACAACGGAATCATAGTTGTTGGAATCGTTAGATAAAATTAAGTTTCTTTGTTATAACTGCATTTTTTTTTTTCGTATCCTCCAAATTGAAAAAAATAAATAGTAAATAGTACAAATGATGCTATTTGAAGATTTACATCAACTGCATAAACATCCTGGCATTATTTTATAGGGTATGTGTAAATATATATATATATTGGTTCTCATCATTAATTTGGTTCTCAGTAAGAAGTACATAGTTATACGAATGTTTAAATTTATCTAGTTAAAAATATTTATTAATTTTCATTATACATCAATTACTCCGCAAAGCATTAGCTTTTTAATTGTCTAGGCAATAACAATATTAATGGATGAAGTGAATCATCACTTTCAACCTTTTGGAGGTCAGGTAGTAGTTTAAGCCATAACCATAACAACATTTTCATTAAGACTCGTCAATGTCATTATGAAACGATTCAGTTAATCAAGCTCCAATATGATTCATTCTATTAAAACAACTAATGTAAAAATAATAGATATATCGGTATAATACTGTGAATGTTAATCAAAAAGTTCTACGTCTTATACAGTTATAACGTCCCCGCGCTATAAACTCTACTTCGGAGGAACTGGTTCTTGGATCTCACTCAGTTTACAATAAATGAAACAAAATTCGTTCCTAAAGCGCGCACTAGAGACAGCTACCTCGCAGATCATCGCATTTATCGCTTCGGCCTCATTCTCAAAGAGTAAATTAATTGACGTCTCACAATTAACACCAGAAGCGGACAGAGCTAGGAGCGGCTAACTAACGGTACCCCCAAGAGGAAGGTCCGGTAAACACGATATGCTAATATTGTCTGCAGAGGGTCACAGACCTGTCAGCAGCACCGCCGCGCTCTTCTTCGAGGGTGGTAATTGCCCTGATAGGAACCAAATATCGTTTTATTTTAGGTTGGCAAGCAAGCATTGGTAATTGCTCCTTGGTAGTGCTGCAAGAAGTAGCAGTACTGCATGGAAAATAGTAAAGGTGATCTAGTTCTATATAAGTAAATGTGGTATTTTTCTAACTTCATTATGTTTTTATCCTAAGGGAAACAAGAGATCATTTCTCAAACAAATGAATTTATATGTAATTAATACACGAGTTTTTTGGCTGATTAGTCGCACGACTTTATTGAGTGGTCTACATATGTCAACAGTTATTTGCTGCCTACAAGAATGATTTAGTACTCACAGAAGAAATTAACGAATTGAACAGGAATAAACAACCCGAAATTCCCAAAGGACTTTTCAGGACTTTCAGTACAATGAGACACATTTTAAATGTGCAGCAATATTTTTCCTTTCCAATATTGAATTTTATTGTGTTTAAAATATTTGGAATCATTAATTAAAGAGTTTTTAATTTTTTTTTTCATCGTAAATTTGTTTGTTCCTTAAACTGTAAGAATTATTGTAAACGATGGTGTAATGATGCGGAAGGTCCTTATTTTTAATTTTTATCACTAAATTATTATATTATTGTACTATTACAATAAATTATTATTATTATATTTTTAAGTATACTGTTATATTATATGTTATTACTATTTTTATTTTTAAGCTTCATCTTTCACTGAGAAAAATATAGCAGTTTCCTGATAAACCAGATTTCTAAATGTCTATATATTTATTAAAAGGAAATAATAAATTGATATCCCAAAAAAATAAATTTGTAGAATGTCTGTTAAATGATTAATTTTGTAAAATAGAGCTACTTTTATACTGCAGGAGACCCCTTACAATCTTGGACTAATTTAAATAATTAAAAATTGTATGTCGTCAATTGTTTAGCTATGAAATGTTCTTCAGTGAATGTATTTCATTGTCTAACTGAAAATAGAAGTTCAAATAAAAATTGAAGACAACAGTGTCAAAGGATATTTTTTTTCTTTTTATTTATTTAATACCAGATCGGCCTGATGGGCCTTACATCCATAATATAAGAGGAATATTTTTTCTTTAATAATTGATTAAGGGGGGGATTCAAAGGAGTCACATTCAAAGGTACCCCTAACTATATACAATGTTATAAATAAATGAGATTAAATAAATAAAATAATTAATGAATTAAGATAAAATAAATAGATTAAAATAATAATTCTTAATAAACGATAAAAGTAAAGTTCATAACGACAACAAGTACCCAAAAATAGAATGTGAGATAAGTATCAAATATTGTTTTTTCAATAGACAGCGGACACGTTGTTAAATATGAATCTTTTCTTAGTCCTGAAATCAGAAGTTTTTGAACACTGCATTCATCCAGCGTTATCTTTATCTTGATCTCTTCTGCAGCAGACGTTGATTGATGCTTCTTCGTCTAATGGTTACTCGCTCCCAAAAAAAGCATTGATGTCAATGGTGTTTTGAATTAGGTTCGTTATGCTTGTTTTCGCTCTAGTAGGTATTCTGCAAAAGCTTTATTCTTTTAAAATATAGAACTAGACAATGCAATTAATAAGAAACTATTGCAACTGAAATGTTATGGTGAGGCAGTAGGATTCTGAATTTGAAGAGTGAATCTGTACTAAAAATCACCACGCCCAAGATACTGTCATTACAGAAAACCACCCAATAGAGAAAAATCATGTGCTCACCTCGATTATTTATCAAAAACACTTCTTCTTTCAATGGAATAACTTTAGAGTAATGATGAATAGTATTGTTGAATGATCATCTTCTTTTTCTATATTAATTATTCTGAAGCTATGTTTATTCGAAAAGCCTAATTTTACTCAATGACCAAGTACCCATATTACTTGGTAAAGGTTCAATTATTTCACATTAAACTAATATGGCCAAAGTGGCGCTAAAGCTGCAAAACGTTATACTAATACGAATCTAATAAAAGCATCAATTTCTTACAAATTAGAAAAGCCATCTTCTTATAACTTTCAATAATAAATAAGAAGCCAAAAAAAAAATTAGGAAATTAAATAATTATTTTTAATATTGTGTAACCGGTTACAAGCCGTTGATAAGATTAAAATGCATCAAAATCACGCACTTACAGCAATTAGCTAGTTCTTTTTTTAATTAGGGGTATAATTTATAACTTCATTGAAACTAAACTAACTAAATATCCTAGGATAAGAACTTATATTCCAAATCATTTTGATATCATACTTGTTGTTTGTCCTCTTCAGCATTGATTAGTAAGGTTCCAAGTTCTAAGCCAGCTAGCACACTATAGCAACAGTAGTAAAATTGATAACATGTTACTCGGTACAATCGAACCACATGCGACCTTCGTACGTTTCTTGGGAGCTATTTATAAACGTTTTCAAAAGTGTCTTGTTGTATACATCGGGACCTGGTCGTGTCTTACTTCAGGTATCCTAAGTGTGTGTTGAATTTTTATTTATATTAATGTGGAAAAGGGTGTTGAAATTGTAAGACCTGCGTATCAATAAACATGGATATATTTCCTCTAAATTCAAATATTAATTCCCTGGAGGGGCAGATTGTGTTAGTGTCTTAGCTGAAAATGTTATATTATTTCAATTAAAGAGATGAGCATTGGGTGATCTCGTATATTACGATATTGGCTTATCTGTGAATTAAACAGCATAAAAATCAGTGAAGACTAAAATGAGTTTATTCTAACATATTTACAAGAACTACAAGTTACTTTTACTGTTACAGAGTCTCTCTCTCTTCTAACTTAGCTATCTAGTGCTAGGAAATATATATGTACACTTGAGAAGAGGGGGTAGGAAGAATAGTGAAATAGGAGAAGGGTTTGGACCAATCAGATAATTTAGGAAATTAGGCGGAGCCTAGAGAGCCAATGAAGCTAGAAATAAATATTTGGGAGGGGGGGAAAGGCGTGACTAGAAACAGGGTGGCCAGGGTTCCGGGGGTAAGGGACCACGACCTAAGGACTCTTGAGTACTGACTTACATGTGTTAAACATAAAATAGTTAGACTGATGCAAGTCTTTTTTTATTAATTTTATAAATTGGTTGTGAGTTCCTGTCAATCTTGTAACCATCGTGCATATTTCTATTTCTACTTGGACGTGGTGTTATTTTATTTATATCAAGTGTAATATAAATAATATATTTTAAGGTTTAAGGAAACACTCTCAAATAAATTATTAATTATTAAGAGTAGAAAATGACATGAAGAAACATACTATTTATTGTATCATGGAACTTAAAATGTTTTCTTACTTTTGTGAAATATATGATTGTGTGTTTGCAGTACAACGAAGTTTTAACTTCTTTGAAGAAAGGAATTGCAAAAAACGACTATTTGACTTCTAATGAACATAAATTGAGTGTCTAACTTAACTAATTAATGAAGAGCGTCCCATATATTTTTATGCCTCGAGATTGTAACGTTGAAGAAGAAATACTTCAAAGACATCTAAAGTGCTACATCCTTAAACAGAATAGATTTTATATATACACATATATGGTTAAAAAATCACTTGTTCCCTCTCTGGTTTTCCAGATTTATTATCGGTAATCTCCTGTTACATCAAAACAAACCATATTCTTTACACAAACAACTTTTACAGCTTACTCTAACCGGTCACTAATTGGCCCCACGACTTACATTTAATTCAATTCAATTTATAGTATCATTATTTTAGATAGGGAAGTCGGCAATAATGTTCTTTTATCTTGATATTTTGTTATAAATCAATAATGGTAAATAACCCATTATATATGACAACTTTTTTAGTGCTTAAATGTATCTTGCTAAATTGTAAAATTTTCACCGTGTATTGACTACCTTTATCGCATCGGCTTAGAAACTCAAATTGCTAAACATTGCAGCATGAAACAATTAATATACGAAGTTGATTACATCATTTCATTAAAGATACGATCGTAATCGATCTATTAGTTATAATGATTTTTAACATAAAATATAATTAATGTCAACCAGACTGCATGATACACCTTTAATTTTATTGCAAATAGAATCCAATTATGTTCCCTCAAAAAAAAAGAGAATGAAATAACCATATTTTTTTTTAGAATAAAGTGTGTACATGTACGTGTGTGGATAAGTTTGTTGCTACGATCATGATTCACATATATATTTTTAAAAAAATATAATATTGGAATGAGTTCTTTCTAATATTACAGTCATTCTTACACAATTTTTTTTGTGGTCGAGAGTGTAAATATTCTACATAATGGTGTAAATGTGACAAGTCCTTATTTTATTTTTATTTTTTATTGTATTTTATTGTTATATTAGTTCAAAATTTTACTTTTTTCATTTTATCCTTATTTCTTCATGGATAGCTTGGTTATATTATATTATATTTGATTCAAGTTCTATTTATATACATTTTATTTATTTTTATGTAATTTTATTTTCTATTTTTTTTAAATTTAGTACCAATCATTTATCACTATTATATGTATATTGCCCAACGTTGTGCCATATTGTAATATTTATCAATAAATAAAATGATTCTATGAAAAAAAAATTGTTGGTCCAGTGACTGCTTAAACTTGTTTTTCATTGAATCCGGGCCAATAGAATTTTTTTTCCCCCCTGATCTACAACAAATCATGAAATATATTAAAGAAGAATATTTTAAGGTTTTAAAGAAATAATGCTTTCAAAGCTGATAGAGAAATCATTTATAAATTCAGGGATATAAGCCCTCCCAGTTGGACTAATTCCCTTGTAAGCCTTAAACCCTACTCCCCTAATCCTATAACTCACATCAGCTCTAACTTTCACAATCAAATAAACATTTTCCTACCCCCAATGTAATTATTGATGTTGGTCCCTGTCAATTCATATAATATTGATCACTCAGAATCAGCACTCTTCGTCCAATCAAACATTGATTTTCCAATATTCTTGAATGATACATTTATTATATACATTT
>NW_027113553.1:413209-422403 GCF_000696795.3 Halyomorpha halys | reverse complement strand
TATAAACTGCTTTTTATTAAATTGAAATCTTTTAGTATTCAGTAACATTGAAACATCCTCAACTTAATCGTTATCACAGTGAATATATCAACTATAAAATCAATTGGGTGAACCACTCAACGTGTTTGTTCCCACTAAAATCTACAATTGTTGGAATTGTGGTAAACAGTATTATATGGTCTCTATGTTGAGGGAACTGTTGATTCTCTTTCCTTTCGAAGTTCTTCTTCAGCGCACCTAACTCTTGAATTTCCAATGGAATATGGTACTTTTTATACGGGTTCTGAATATTAAATCAGACTCAACATTTGTTTAAAAAAAATGTGAGAGCTGAAGTAGAATGGGTCAAAACAAATACCTATAGAACAACCTAAAATAAGTCTATAGAGCTAATTTCGAGAATATTAACCATTGATAATATTATATATAATTAATTGCCGTAACAAGAATAGATAACAAATATTTTCAGACGTTTCGCCCCACTCTGTACAGCTTCATTCAGACTGTTTCCTTCTCAACCCTGATCATCTTCTTCATAATATTAATGAAATAAATCTTTAAATTATAAATTTTGTTACTTTTTCATTGGTTAAATTGTACTACTTAATCTAAATTAAATTTATAATTTTAGGAGCTCATTTTAATTTTATTTTTTATCTTTAGTTTGTAGCTTTTTTTTTGCAGTAAGTTTCATTTGTATGTGTATAATAAAATAAAACCTTGACGTTTCACAAGATAATCTACTGTCAGATATTTACTCAATATGAAATTTAGTGTTTCAAATAAATATGCTAAAATTAGGGATGAAAATGAGCTTGAAAATAATAATTAATTAATTTTATTACGAGCATTATGATATTTAAAAAAATTAAAGGTCTGGACTGTAAAGCATTTTCTAAAACAATATTAATAGAAAAATTGATTGATTTTTAAAATTTGTTTTTAAATAAATTGTTTTCAGAAAAGTAAAACATTTCATGCACTCTATAAATAAAAGTTCCCACAAAAATAATATTAAAATATTGGTGCTTACAATACTAAAATCTATAACATTTTTACCTTCCTTTAAAATTCTTCCTTAAAAAATTAAAGTGGGAAGAAAAATTATCTGAATGAAAAATGATAAATGAAATCATGATAAATAATAATAAATAATTGATTATATTAACGGGTATGGAAAAATTCAAGCAACGATGTTTGTATTAATAACTAAAACTTGGTCATAAAAAAACATATCAGTAGCCTGTACGTAACGTAGTAATATCATCACTGTTTATTATTTATTTTTTTTTTTTTTATGATATTCTTCTTGGTCATTTCAGACTGCCAGGAGAAGGGTGTTATCTACAGGTTATCAACCTATTCTAACCATGCTGGAGGACCCACTTTTCCGTTTCATTAGGCCACCGCAAAATAAAAGTCAACCAATCAGGCCGGATTGGATCCGGCTCTGCTGCAGTTACGAGACAGGACCACCACTGTTTGATAGAGTCAGTCATAGTTTATCAAACTTTATTTTTTCTATAAATTTTCTGTGTTTTTTAAAAATTAAATTTAATTTCCAATGGCTCTAATGAATAACAATACCGATTAAGCATTGTTGCAGTGTTCTTTGAATTCAATTATTTATTCTTTTTTTTTTTTTTTTTTTTTTTGGTTACCCCCTTATTTTTATTTTATAACTTATTCTAAATAATTAATGGTTCATTTAATGATTTTAAATTCACTATTCTCTACGAGTAACCAGCCTGTGAAAATTTCGCCAATTTAGGCACTATTTGAAATAGAAACCACATAATGCAGACTGTAGATAGTACATCTTACTTTATCAAACTAACTATATAATAATAATATAAGAAGGTGCATCATTCTACAACATTTGAACATATATTATACCTTATAAATAATTTATGTATGTATATCTAGAAATAATTTATAAAAATGTGTAATCTCTATGATTCCTTTTCAATAGCAAGTTAGAAATGCCGTGATCTGGTGGTTCAGTGGATGATGCTTGAATTTTAGGAACTTAGAAACTACTATAACTAGTATTAAAGAAACTCCATACTTTATTTTGAAATACTGTAGAAACGGTTTTTATTTATTATTTTTGTAATTACTAATAATCATTTGGTTTGGACGTGATGAAGCAAGCTACTTTCCTCCTCATTTGACTTATACAGAATTTGATATTTTCGACGCCCTGAAGAATCATATGGTTCAAAATGTTTTGAACCGAGGTCTTGAAGTGGACTAAGGAGATGGTAGGACAGTTCTACACCGTATCCAAAATCTTGTGTAATAACTTACAATCTGCATAGAATGAGATTCGTAGGATTACGTGGAAAACTAGTAACGTATATATAAACTAGTAACGTATATATATAAGTAAAAATAGTAACGTATATACAATATCCTGTAATTTTCGTTTAGTACAGTACATAAATTATAGTACTCTTCATGCCATGTATTTTATTTTATGGTAAAGAACATAAATACTTGCATTATAACACATTTATTTTTTACTTTTCCCAGAGCAATACAAGAATCTCCTAGGCCAATCTTAACGGGAATCATATGTTTAAACTGCTCTCCTATAAAGTTAGGGGAGTACGATACAGTGTTTTATACCTCTCAGACACGGAACTGTTTTTGTCCAGAGGTATACTCTATATCCTTTAACTTCGAAAGGAGTAACAAGAATTTAAAAATACTAAGTTTACTTTTATTTGGTGATAAAGAGCTGTTAGAACTGTTTGGAATGTATTTAGTACAAGAATAATTCTATTAAAGAATAATTTAACCTTTCAGTTGATTCTAAACCTATTTTAAATTTTGAAAAATATATGTCAATCCATCAGAAAAAATAAGGTTAGGGTGAATCCAGGTCTATTTTAAACCTTGATCGAGAATCCTAAACTAGGAAAAAATTTAGTTATGTTAAGGTTTGTTGCTCATACAATGACCCAGCTTCCTCTACGAACTTTCTCGTAATTAGATAGAAATATTCAATTTCGTTTAATTTTTAATGTTGAGGAAAATAGAATAAAAATTTCAAGCGTTTTATCATTTTTTAGATTTATTTAGTCACAAATTTTAACATAATCTTTCCATCAATCAAAATCAGTTCTTAAAATATAATTTCTATACAATAAATGCAATAGGTACTCATTAACATTATGTTTTTATTTTTAACGCAATAAATAACACATAACTCATGATAGTTAAAGCTATAATGTTTGACAACTAATGAGTATATCGATTGAAAAATAAATAAGTAATTGCTTTTACACTTTTACTAAATAAGAAAAAATTAAATAAAGATGAGTATAAGTTTATTGAAAATTAAAAAAAAAATTAATGAGTTACACAATATGCATCCTTGAAAAATCGACCACAAACAAGTGGTAAATTTTGAGCATTCATCCATTTAAAATTATAACAAGACATATATTCTATAGTACAAGTTTACATAGTCTAAAACATTAACTAACATAGATCTAAAAATAAAATAACAATATCTAGAATATACATACATTTTTTGATTAAGACGATATGGTCCTTTTTTATACAAAGTACCCCTTGTCTTCGAATAAGTATTCATAAATAATTAATAAATAATATATTAAATTATCAGTACAAAACCTCACGAGTCCTAGAAGTAATTAAAACTATAAACTAATGATATGGAAATAATGCTATGAACGGCTGCAAGGTCAAGTAGTAATACTAGCAGCTAAATGAACTACTCAATCAGTGGCAAGTAAATTAAATCCTTCCGTGAAAAAGTCTTCTGAAAACCGAATGTATCTAAAAGAAATAATAAAATCCGAACGAAGTGAATAAAAGCAGTTGTCACATATTTTTTCTTAAATTTTGTTTAACCACTATTTTGATTTCATATGCTCTCAATCAGAAAAAAATCTTTTGAAAATATTTAGTTACAATCAACAAATTTAGATCTTAACATAGCGTTTAGATGTTAACATATATTAACATTTTACTTGATGGTAATATTCAGATACTGTTAAAATTCAAAATAAAATTATATAATAAATCATATTATTAAAATTTCAAAATTATCAAATCACATAAATTTAAACATGAACAATGGTTTTTTTAAGTAATTTTCTTGAACATTTTTTTAAAACTATCTTTAAGAATGCAGAAAGAAATTACAAACATTTCTTAGGGTTATGATACAGGCTTTTCAATAAAAGTTAGATTGTTATGATTATTTTTTAATTTATAATTGAAGAGCTCTCTACATTAAGATTTCAACAAATATTTATACGAAATTAGGAGGGATGAGAGAAAATAAAGTCTTACCTTTGACCCAATGAACCTATTTTCCAGTGAAGACTTTGAGCCTCGGTTAAGAATTGGCAACCGATTCATTTTATTTCGCCGAAAAATCGTTTTACTTAAATTCGTAGTTAAAACCCTTGATGGAGGAGCCCTTCAATTATATTTTATAAAAAAATTGTCAAGTTCTAGAAATTTGATGTGCTAAAGTAATACAAGCAAAAACAAATAGCATTGACGATGCGAAAGAATAAGAATGCCGTTGTGATAGGTAAAATAAAGAATATATTTTTACATCATACATTTATTTCATTAGAGAACTGGACAAGGCCGCAATAGTTTTAATTTACAAAATAATCTCAAGATTTTCATTATTAATTTAAATATTTCAAACATGGCCGTCCCAGTTCACTAACACGATCACAAATCCTCTTTGAAGGTTTAAATACATAAAGAGTTGTCATTGGATCATTCAATCTATCAAGAAATATTACACTCATGTTTAGAAGTTCTGCTACACAATGATGTTTCTATCTTCATTTTCGAAGACCAAAATGGAACAATAGGATATACAAAATGGGTATGTTGACTATTGCAGGTATTTACAGGACTTAGTTCTTGATCCTCTTCTGTTCGTGGTGAGCCTTCTTGTTCTTGTTCTCGATGACGTAGAGGGCGTGAGGCTTGCCGTTTCCGGGGAAGAATTTATGGAAGGCCTGTTTGGATGGTTTCTTCGGTTTGTAATAGCTAACTCTTCTGTCACCTCCTTGCCAAATTGTCGGCTTGAACACTTGATTCGCCTCTTTACTGGCCTTTCTTGCGGCCATCTTTTTGACGATCGGAAGGTTCCAATGGTAGATTTTACCTGGTTTACCGTTAGACTTGAAGTCCATGGGCAACCTGTTGACGTTGTTTGACATATGGACTTTGGCGTCACCTTCGTAGTAATATGGATTGGGGGGCAATTTAATTACATACATGTGACTGTCTCCAGAGTGCGTCTTGCGGCTCTGGCTGGCAAGCCTTTTTCTATGATGTGGCGGGGACTTCACTCTGGTCATTCCGATGTGACGGAGGACGTCATTAGTCGACCTCTTGCCTGACGTCTCCACTCGCACCGGCAACAGCTTGGCATCTGTGTCGTGTTGGAGTGCTGCTCCGGCCGCCAAACCTACCACCACAAGAAGTAGCAACCACCTAATCTGCATTTCCATTCTGTAAATGAAAAAAAAAAAAGAATTATTTCAAGAAAATAAGTCAACAGCATTCAGATTATTAAAAATTCTGTTAAAATAAAACATACCGATTTATTTCAAAATTAATCAATTATTCTACTTATTAATGAATTATTAATACTAATTACTAAAAATTAATATGCAGAAACTGACTCAGAAATTAAATTGATTGAATGTAATGGATAGATAGATAGTATAATTTAAAAAAATGGTTATTTTTAAAACGATCAACAACAAAATTAACCACATAACCACTAAGTAGAAAAGAATTGAAAAAAATATTAATTGGAGTGGTTCTATTGTAATGGGTTACACAGGAGAAGTATGTCCTATTTAAAAGTTAAATTTATAAAAACTACAGATTCCCTTACTACAAAAAAAATAATAATAAAGTGAAAAGATAAAACAGCTTCTATTCATATGTCACTTAGACAGTATAACCTGAGTGTGCTGCAAAATTGTTTTTAGCCCATAAAAGGGTGCCGTCACGAAACATTTGGGAACCATTGCTCTGAACAACAATCAGATATTGATAGAGCTTTTGGGTTGATGGAAGGAAGAAACAATAATCAACATAACATTTAAAACACGAAAAAAAAAATGTTAGTTGGTATCTAATATCATAAGTCTATTCAAATTTTGCTTCTATCGAATCGTATGGATAATTTTATTTGAAATAATCCTTTTAAATATTTATTTTGGTATTTTCTACAGTCTATTTCACAACGTTCGGAAAAGAAATACATGAAAATTCTGTAAGGAGAAATATTATTAAGTGATGGATTCATCCGTTCTATTAAACAAAAGCCTCATATATGTTCTTTTGATAGAATAGTATGTATTCTGTCGACCCATTTTTTGCGCACATATGATCTCAATTAAAACAAGTGGAGAGATTAAAACAAATTTAAAAATGCACAAATGAAGTTTCAAGTTACAAGACAAGTAGGCTCAATAATCGAAGGAAAGTAAAGCTTGGGAGTTGACTTTGAGTAATGACCTTCTCCTTTTCCAAAATGATGCCATAACAGAAGGGGGACCGGTGAACCGGCTGATGGAGAGGACATGGGGGTCCTTCATAATGAATAAGTAATTAAGTTAGCAGTGGAAGCAGTGGCAATTACAGCACATCTCCTTGTTCAACCCCTGCTGAGTTACAGCAACAGTTTGGCTTTATGCTTCCCAGAGCTGCCCTTTTTCGGTATCCTCATTTAAAGTTCCCACGTTTATGGAGATTGTTAACTACTGGAGAACAGGTTTAATCTCCTTCTCGTAATGACTATATTATTTATGGAGTGGTAATAAAAATCTATGCATTATAGAACTAATACAACCTCTATCTATTTAAATATAGCCTTTATTCGCAAAGATTTTTTAATTAGTTAATAAGTAAAAAAAAATACGATATTATTCCTTTATAAAATTGGAAATTTTACTTGGAATTGGTTTTACAATTTTTTATATTAGTTCAATTATCATTTTAATGTTTGGACGTACAGCTAATTATAATTATTTAATATATAAAATAAATAATATTTGTTAATTATAATAATTCTTATTAATAATAAGAATGCCAATTCAAAAAATAATGATGTTCATGTACTGGGAAGAGTCCACACCTACTCAAAGTAAGGCTAACAAGCGTAACAACAAGAAACCGAGCTATGAAGAGGTTTTTTTAGAAAGTTCTCTCTTGCATTGTCTTTCTAAGAAATAAATTTGAAAACTCCCTTTAGGACTAGGAACTACAACTACAGGCTTCAGAACTGCAAATTTCCTTAGAATTTTTTATGTGCAAAACCTGACATAGTCTATGAAATAATAATATTCTACGTTGTGATAAAATATTTAAAGCAAATAGGTATGTGTTGATTTTTATTAATTAATAAATTCAATTTAAAAAACAAGTAAAATATATTATATCATATCACTTATACCTGTTGAAAGTATTTTTTTTTTTTCTTGACCTAAATTTCACATTTTAAAATATTTTTTATTTACTTGTTGCTATTCCATAAAATTGGTATTAAATAAGTTTAAAGTATGCTTATAAATGTAGCTAATATTCACAAGAGGATTTAATTGTTTTCTTTATTTAATTCATTAAAATGAATGGAAGAGTTTCTGTACCATCTATCTTTAAGAATATTTTATAATATATCATATATATAACATTTTGGAAGTTGGTTATTTTTATTTTTTGCTTCCTTAACAGAAAAATAAATTCTTGGGGATCGTTCAATTTTCATGCTTCTAAACACCAAACAAAAATTAATTATGTATCCTTTTGAATAGCGAGCATGTTTACCTTTTAAACATGTTTTATTTTTTGAACGAATTATGCCAGAAATTACAAATTCTGGTCAAATAAAATGCCTAATTAATCGATTAATTTACTCGTAATCTATTACTCTAAAAAATAAAAAAATATATAATCCATATTCAATGATTTCCTTAAATTATTCAACAAGAGCCAGATAGGTAAAATTGAATATTGAGAGTAACACATCATTGAAACATTAAAACGAGTATTTTATGATTGCGGAGTGTATAAAAAATATCAGTAGTCCATCAAAGGTGAAGAAGATACGTGAAGATTATTGTATATATTGTTATTGTATTTGCTTCATATTTCACCTGATACTAAATATTATGACATTCTAGCTTTCTTCTTACCTTGCTAGTTTCGTCTACAAATACGATTCATGAGGTAATGTAATTTCATGATATAAGTAACGTCGATACGTACATTGTGCTTTTTTTTTAGTAATGATGTATCACTTTTTAGCCGTTGATGTATTTTTAGTTTAGTCCAACCTTATAACTTCGAATATTTAAATTTGCTATTTCGTGAAGTTAAAGCTCAACAAGAATAATCGAAGACAGCACGTAGGTAGACACTTTAGATTCAGCAACCATCTGATATTGAACCAGGCTCCGACACGGGCCATAAATAAATACATATATGAATGAATGATTTAGCGAACGATCCCTCTCCTCCGATCCTTCGAGATTTTTTATGCTCAACTGGATCCGGTAAAGTTACATTTATTGCTCTGTAAAAGTTCAAGTCCGAGATAGCTCTCTTTTATAGCAGAAAGGTTTCATAAAACGTTTTTAAGATTCTTTTTTTTACAATTTGACAGGCTTGGAATAAGAAAACAACCTTGTAACAGAAAACTGATAAATGTCGTTTCAGCCATCATTTATTTTTTTAAATCAAGAATTGTTGTTATTATTATGATTTTATTGATATCTAAACTATTATACAAATGGAGAGAATTTGAAATTTAATTTCTCTTCTTGTCCCTTTGACACTGTTTCTTAAAAATTCTTACAAGAAATTAGGCTTAAGAATATTTTATAGTTTTTTTTTTAATGAGTATTTTGTATTAGAGGTATTTGTATTTTGTATTAAAGTATAACTCATTGAGTTATAAACTTTGCTTGTACATATATCCATCTCTATTTCAACGAACTGAAGTGAAATAAATATCATATTTCCCCCTAAAATAAAACAAAAATTATACTGAAAACGCCTTCTGTTCTGTTAATATTTTTAAGCGTTTGGTTCTTTATTCTTCCAAACAAACAAAGGGTTGTACGCTATAAGTTATTGAGTTGATCAAATAGACTTGTTTCTTTTTTTTTTTT
>NW_027113553.1:385603-413159 GCF_000696795.3 Halyomorpha halys | reverse complement strand
TTTTTTTCAAAGGACCTATTTGAAATTATAGTTTGGTGGTTAATATTTGCTGTGCGTTGGGATTTTGTATTTCTCTTCAACTGACTTTCATATTAAACATATAATCAGGATTATATTATGATATATTAGATGGTGATTGGGCACACTAATGGAATGTGTTAGTGAACTTAAAGGTCTAAAGCTACGCGTGCTTACAAGTGTCTATAATGCTGACTGTTGCCACCGCACTAGTTGCAATGTCTGGAATAGATGGTTAGTTTGATGTTTCAGCGGAGTATACTGATACTCAAATATATGATAATCGTGGTTCCATGGAATATCATTTTTTTTTTTCATCTTCATTTAATTTAGGATTTCCTGAGAGTTTCGATCACTACAGTGTACAACTATAGTGTTATTATTAAGATATATATTGTTTATTATTTTAATTACTGTCCTTTATATTAGTCATTGAAAACTCTGTTTGTTATGAATTTTAAATTATCAATTTTCAATTGATATGAACTCAGAAAAAAATAATAATAATAATTTTATACATTAAGAATTTGGATAAAAATAAATCTTATTCATATAGAAGAAATATCAATCAAATAAAATCCAAAAGAAAACTCAAACATTTTATTTTGACGACATTAGATAAAATAATAGATCAGAAAAAAATAAAATAAAACCGAATTATAAACACTAAGTAATTGTAAAATAATCTAATTGAAAAACCAAAACGGTGGAAGGTAATGATGAATAAAAATAAACAGAACCTAGCTCTATCATAGAGCAAATTTTAATACAAAACTTTAAATTCTAAAGATACCATTTTCAGGATTCATAGTCTAAGAATAAAATTGGGATTTTAAAAAAATACATTTTTTTTATATTCTTATTACTATCAACTAATTCCTATATTGAACCTCTCGAATTGGTTGCTGATGGCAAATTTGATAATAGTGTCCGCTATTGTTGGAGTGGTAGTGTTCAATGTCATGGACTGGCCAAAGATAAATCGATTTCTAATTAAAAAGACAATTGATCTAACAGTCATTGTCTATTCTTGATCGGTAACTGATATAGCTTTTAAAATGTTCCATTTACTTATGCCCATTAAGATGTAATTGTTATTCTGTTATCCAAAAAGATGCCTAGTATTTATAATGTAATATATAGGGGACTCTCAAACAATTGTATGCAAATTGAGAAAAAAACAATTATCTTCCTATGATTGACTTCATACAGTCAACTATTTTCTTACAAAAAAAAAATAATAATAATAAACAACAACTATAGTTCTACATATTGTAGAAAAAGGTAGAAGTCATAGAACATTTTTACAAAAGCAAGTTACATACCATTAATTTTATTCCTAATTTTCAAAGAGCTCCTACACGTTAAAATTTTAGAAAGTAACCATGTTTTTTTTATTCATTCAGATGGTCTATTTTCGGGATTACAAATTTATTCTCCGTAACTATAGATATACTAATAGGCTAATTTTCGAGATTTCATCTGATTGGAGGTATTGATCTTTGAAACACGACTCTTGAAAGTTATAAGGCTTCAAATATTTCTTGTTGAAATTATAAGGACCACTCTCGTTTCTTTTTGACTGCTGTAAATTATCCAAATATTTTATCACCCATCAAAAAGTAGTAGGCATACTTTGCAATTTACCGAGTTAATGATTCCTATTCTAAATAAGAAATTTATTATCGTTTATATATTTTTATTTATTAAACGGTCAATGGATAACAATTTTGTTAATTTTTTCATTAAATAATTGTATTTATAAATGAGTTTTAAAAATAACCCTAAATAAGGTTCCTCCCATTATACATCTTATAAAAAAAAATCCATTTCCGTATTTCATTCCATATTTTTTCGAAATTATTACACCAATCCCTTAACTTTTTTTTTTTATTATCATTTGTGTTTAATTACTTTATAAAATATTTTCAAATTTATTTAAAAATCTTTGCAGTAAATTTTAAACTTTGCATTTGTTTATAAAAATGAACAAATAAATTGTAAGCTGATTAATTTGGTATTTCTGAAAATTTATTTATTGTTTTTTCTGGAAAAGAAAATAACGTATGATTATATATTAACATTAAAGGAGAAATGAAAAATAAAATAAAATTACAATACTGTGAATTCTTTTGACTAGTTTAGTCCTTAAACCCTCTCCCGGTCGCCTTGCCCTTCATATGGTCGTAAAAATTACAAAGTTTATTTTGTCAAAAAAAAATAGTTTTCTATCCTGTCCACGATTGGAAGCGAGAATATCTCTTAAAATCGATATCATTAACACGGAATCCTAAGATTTACGATCTCCCCGTCACTAAGGTGCATATGTGCCCCTATCGATAGTGCGCTAGGAGAGGACGATATATCGGCTCGGTAAATCACAGGCAGGCTCGTACTTTTTATTGTTATCCCAGGTCGGACTTCACCTAACTCACCCTACGACAGGCTCAGCTACTATTTTTAAAGTTTTGGAGTCTGGATCAGATGGAAATGTTTGCTCTAGACAGGAATTTATGTAGTCTCGCCGGCGTTATTTAAAAAAAAAAAAATCAGACTTATTTTGGACTTTTCACATGTTCTGAGCAAAATAATAGTGATTCTAATCAATATATCTTCATTAGAATTTTTTCGTGACCTAAAAAAACTTTTCTTTTACTTTTACATTGTCAAAATTTGAATTTGAAAATTTATGTTGTTATTTTTTACAAAATTTGAAATGGGATTCTATATGAGACTGAAATTAAGAATCTGACATTTATTTAAGTTATAGGGTTTTGAAAAAGTTTATAATAAATAAAATCCTTACTTTTTTATTTTCTTGGTTAAATTTTTATAACTATTCGAAAGTAGAGAAGAATATGTTAAGCAAAAATAACTTCTGAGTAGTGCAAGCTAAGATTAATTTTTCAGTTATTAACATTTCTTAACACAAGAAGACATGCTTAAAAAATATGAAATTCACTATATATATTAATTATGTCAAATATGCCATAATTAATTACACATAATTATTTTACTGTGTAATTTTTTTTTGTTTCTTAATATTTCTACAAATTACTTGTAATATTTTTGATTATCCTACAGTGAACATTTCTAATGTTGGATCTCAGGTGGTAAGTAGTTTAAGATATATTCAAAATGATTTTTTTTTTTGAGGATTTAATGTCAACGCGCTTCGCCTTTTGTTGATTAAACTCAGACCAACGTTCTAAAAACACGCTATGCCATTTACTTTTTTTTAATGATGTCCGACGTCCTGAAGAATTCCATTTTGCTTGTGCATATGATCAACGGTGCTAAAGTACTCACTATCAAGCTTGTGAATAATGATCTTTTCCATTCTTCGAGATCTTGAACAGCACTCAATTAGTAAACAGCAAAGTCTGGTTGTTAACTATGTTTTAGGAATTCATTTGTAAACAGGAAACTCTACTTTTTACTTATTTCGCTATTTAGTGTTTGTAGGTGTTTCGTATAGTGGTTACAATCACGTATGGATATCACGTTATTTGTCAAGGAAATTTGTAATTAAAGCTTGAATCATTGTAACAATGACTTTTTTAAAAAAGAGGCATTAATAAATGAGTAATTAAAAGTTAATTAAATAAATTATTTATTTAGACAAAGAGAGTAAGTAAAGTAGAAGGAGTGATTGAGAGAGGGGGAGACTGATTACAATTATCCTTAAGAAGGAAAACCTTACTAGTTACTTAATAAGTTATGAAAAGGATAGAACAATTCTTTTGTCGGCTGTTTTTTCCATTTAAATAATATTCAGACAAAAAAAAACTATAATCTAAGTTTAGCTTTAATGTCAGACGTGACGTTTATTTAACTAATGGCGTGGGTTCCATTTCTGATATTATTATTACAATATAAATTAGTATTTTCAGTCGCGAAGATTCCTAAACTAATTTAATAAAATTATAAGTGTTAGTGTAGAATCTCATTTTATCTCATCATTATAATTAATCGTCGGCTGAAATAACACTGCAAGTTACACTTTTTAAATTGTCCACCAAACATCAAATAAACATTGTTCTAATATGTGTCACATATAAACCCGATGCCAATATTTTAAACAATATTATCGTTGAATCATAAATTACACTACAGTTTAAGTTATAATTCATCATTATAAAATTTTACTTTAAAATTAACATTACTTCAATACGGTTCCCCTAAGGATTCATCAAGCGCATATAATTCGATAAGAGTCTATAAATCTCTGAAAGACGAGAGGTTTCCAAAATGTTCAATGAACTCGATCCTATCAAATTATCAAGTTCAAGGTCCACCTGATCCGGCGTCTAAGGCATTATTTACATAATGAGTTTGTTTTCTCGGAAAAATCCCTTTTCATAGAGCTTTAATTAGCTGAGGTTGAGCGATGTGTGGTCCGCGAATAGGAAGCCTCGGAAGACAATAGCCGGCGTCTGATTGGAGCCCGCCGGGCAGCATTGTAAGTTAATTGACCAATCGAGGAAGTGGATTTAGCCACTCGGTCGAAACAGAAGAGATATTCAATATACCTTTCTCTGCGGATAAATGATGAAAGGAATAATTAATTAGAATGAGGATCTATCTAATTTTAGCTAAGATGTTATGAAAAAGTTATTGCCTCACAATAACTACACTATCAGAAATTTAATCTCAATTAATTAGCTTTTATGTAAAAAAATTAATAGCTGCGTATAAGAAAAATCACAGAATCTATTACAGGAGACTTTCTTATCCTAAGTAGGACATTTAATTACAGATGACATAATTTTTTTTAAATTGTGTGATTAATTGATTTCTCTGTAAAATATAACTTTCTAATCAAAGGAATGTTCTCACAATTCATGACAATTTGTTAAGAATAGCCACTTTTTTTGCGTTATTTTTTCCCCTGTATTATCTAGGTGAACCAGTAATCGTTTTGAAGGTTATTCAAGCTGACCTGGGAATATCTGATGTCAATAAACCTTTCAATAAACTTTTTTTTCTACTGTTCAAGAGTTAACTTATGGAGGTCATGTATGAAGATGCCTAAATTAGTAGCCTACTAAAAGTAAAAAGTTTATTTCCTGGTTTTAGACATATCTTAGCTTATGGAACTCTTGATTGTTTCTCTTGTAATTTTTTACCAGGATGCCGGGTAAGAAGCTCAGTCTTCTTTAGTATTTTTAGGAAAATCAAAACTGAGATAAACTTAGCAGCCGCTATACGAGATAATGTGCTCAATTCGGGACTTATGCATCGGATATATTTCCTTTATTTTCTAAATCTTATCTTTATTGATATAACTGTATATTATATAATACGTTGAGTAAATTTGATCTTAGTTAAAATGGAGTGTTACAGGCGTGTAGAGCAACTACCCATTGGTAGTACTCTAATGACAAAGCTGGTCTCGTGGCCATCTTCTTTTCAGGAGCCTCGTAGGATTGTCAGGAATGGAAGAGGATGCAAGGTTAGGAACAAGGGGCTTTGAGTGGTTAGGGAGTTTGTAATGGAAGGAGTGGTATCTGGTTAGGGCTAGAGCGGTTATATAGGGAACATTAAGGTACAAAGTAAGGAGCATTGAGGATTTTGGATTGTAAGGAGGAGAATTCGAAGGTTTAGTGGAGCCCCAACGGATATTTAAACCCAACAAAACAAAAACAAAAAAAAAGAACAAAATCGATCCAATTATTTATTTTAACTATCATTATGACATTTTGCTAGGCCTCTATTTTTTTTTTTTGTTAAATGGAAGCACCTTGCAATATTTTCTCAACTGACAAATTATGTCCCGGCTTCAAGACAAAAAAAATACATGTTCATCTCCAATGTGCTTAATTCATGCAGTTACATTTTGTTATATAATTTGGAGATAAAAAATAATAATTTAATTTAATGGCTTTTCAAGGAATGAGTCCAGGGCTATAACCACTTCATATCCAAATCCCCAATATAATGAGCCGTGTTAGAGTGCGGTTCCACTGTATTCTTTTCTTTTTATCCTGATTATGACCAAGAATTTTCTAAATTGACTTATTTCATTGAAACTTTATAATTTGTACTGGTCTTGAAAACATTTGAATTCGATTTTTTTTTTTAAACTTGCTAAATCATGTATCGGAAATGTTATAATTACGTAAGTAATTATTAAATGTTAACAAAGAATCTGTTATATATATTTTTTTAAATTTTATAATCAATCATCGATTATTACAGTAACTATTACCAAAAGTTTGATTTTAAGGCTTAAAAAAGAGCGTGCTCTTATCGGATGTTGGTGTTCTGCCGCTGAAGAAAATCTTTTAATCGATTGTGTGGGGTTGATCGAGGGATGCCACAGATATTCTAAATTTGTTGAAAAAGTTATTTTCGTCCTCCCCTAATTAATGAAACTAAGATATAAGGATGGTTGCTTCACACCTTTTTTTGTTAATAGGGTACGCTAAGTCACGACGACATTCAATGTCGATCCTTTATACGATGGTACTAAAACCACATTGCAATCAAACTCCTTCTATTCATGGTGGAAATATATAGAGTATCCTTAAGCATTTTTCCCATATTGGGAAATATATTTTCATAGTATTTCATCTTTTCTATCCACTTCCGTTAACCATATGATGCTGTTATTGCCACTTGTTTATGTTACTCCCACTTTCACCTCCTTCCTAACAACTATACTCAATTCAGTTTTGCTCTGGCCTCCTCGCAATTATAGCACTGAGTATTTATCTCACCAGTACAATCCTACCGTGGTATTTTTTTCCCATTTGAGCAAGCTTTTTGCTCACCCAGACACCTGCGTTTCTTCTTTTAAATCATGAACCGAGGCAATAAAATCTTAACTTTTTTACGAAATCTGGCTTCTTCAGCCCTTGATGAAACAGCTACAACTTACAATTTCAAATTGCATTGAAAGTAATCTTAAAGATTTTTGTCATCATCATTTTCAGTTATATGAAAAATATAGTACAAATCGTCTACCACGAGATAAATGCTCATGGGACACCTCTTAGGGGACAAAGAAGTAGGACATACTGCCGGGTTTATTCGTATTTTCAGTAAGGACATTTAACCACGAAAAATATGGTATACCCATTATTTTTTTTTAATTTGTGATATTCATAATGTATTTTCAGGATGACATAATCTCATCAAACAATGATTTCTCAAGGCTATCTATATTTGAGATAGTGATGGATCAGAAAGGGATAAGAATAAGAAATTTCCTCAAACAGACGGTTAGCTATCCATCGTGGCCAACCCCCCTTTGTCTGAAGCAGACCTTCCTCATCGTCTCCGGATAATCCCATCATCAATCTAAAATCTTTGCCTTTGGATAGCAAGGATACGACTGGAAGCTGGTTCTGCGATATTTGGTCAACAAGAAACAATTACTTGTTATTATTTAAATATTCTGTTGAACAAAGTTATAATTTTTTATTATTTAGAAAGGGTGGCGTTTAGTGAGTAAAGTAAATTAAAACATAGAAAGTCCAACATCCACTGTAAAGGATACATCGTCATTAAAATATATCTAAATGTTTCTAAATTACTAAAACTTTTTTGTTTTGAAATTTCCCTTAAAAGTAATTTATTTTAATTAATTTAATATAATTATAATATTATCCCATAACGTTAAGTAAAAATCCTTTGGAAACAAATAAAAAATATTTAAGCTTTATTTTCATCTAGTTTTTATAGAACTAAACCGAATTTAAAAGGATTTTTTTTAATGTCCGTCCGAAATCTTCCCGTAAGGTGATTTATATTTTTGATTTAATTAGTTTTAAAAATTATGTAGGATTTGTTACTAAAATATTTTTACACAAATTCTCATTAATACGGTGGGATCATATGATTTATTGATGGGGTTATTGGAGACGCGGAAGAGTCTGTTTAAAAGAAACCTATTACTATAAACTTCAATTTTATCAACTACCCTTAAGGTTATAGGTAATTGTCAACTAAATTAATTCTCAATTTATATGGCTAGCAGAAAAGTTGTTCTGTCTGCCACAGAGAACAAAAATGATTGAGTAATAGGGTCAATAACCATGTAATTATTTTTTTCTATATTTAAAACTTACTTCGTTATTTTCTTAAATTAAAAAAAATATTTTAGTTCGAATTTGTAAATAAAAATGAATTGATCGTAGAAATACTGTTGATATCCCAACAAGGAAGGGTCAGGTCACCCAATACGCAGATTGTATTATCATGAAGTAGGATTATAGATCCATGAATGCAGTCTTTTAATTTTTGAGAAACATTAATTGATAAAGACTCAGATTGAATTAATACACAAGAATTCTAATTCTAGAAAAGATTAAACCATGGAACAGTGGCGACAACTCATTTTAACTCTTTATATTTCAATGGGAACTAGTTAAATAAAAACAGTTACCTGACCCATCTCCCTGTAGGTATTTAAAGAAACATTAAATTACATTTTTTTTTAGGTTTTTTATTTTATTATTCGTCATAAAAGGTTTATTACCAACAACCAGCTAACATTCTAATAACGGTTATCGTTTATTATTTGCAATTATCTTTGGATAAAACCTAAAACTTTTCACTTAAAAACATATGTTCATACTTCGTTTTAATCTGTTGCAGCGGTATTTCCTATAGCTTTAAAATTGAGGACATTGTATGTTATTGTAATCAATAATACTTCCTTCCTTTTACGGTCAACTTGTATTTAATGGATGTAAGAAAAATTTCTTTTTAAGATCACATTAGTTACAAAAACATGATCACCTGTTTTTTCATTTATCTCCTTTGTCTTAGAAATACTATTATTAATATCATATTTTGGGCTCTCCTATATCTTCAAGAATTTCTTGCCAAAAAATATATCTTCACGTTTTTACACCTTAAGTAAGATTTTCAAAAGAGTAAAAAATTAGTAAACATATAAACTGTGTAAACATGTTATGAAAGATTTATTAAGAAAATTACTGACAATATTTTATAAATGAAACACCTATATATTTATTTAAGACAAACGAATAATATTGGTATAATAAATAATACTAAACTAAATCATTACTGAACAAAAAAAAATACATAGATTGATATTCATTTTTATTTAAATAAAAATTTAGGAAAAAAAGAAAGAAAATAATTATAATTATATCTAAAATTATTTGTGTAGAATTGGAGTTCTAATATTTTAACGAAGAAAGTTTTCAAAATTTAGAGTATGGAAAAATTAATATTTACTATGAATTGTATTTTGTTTTTTTATAAAATAAAATAATATAATCTTATTAATAATTTTTTTTTGTTTAGTTTTAAAAAAAAATCTTTGTAAATAGTTCATCGTGAACTTATTTGGGGAAAAATTACTAAAATCCTTTTGTTTATATTATCCTTATTGTTTGTCAGATTGCCATTTTTCTTTTAAAGTGTATATTAATATACACATTCCATTACCTTATACAAATATTGTCATCAGATACAATTAGTTTCATAATTATAGATATGAAAATTTGAAAATGACCTAATTTTTTTTTTGATAATTGTATTTTTAGACATATTTTCCCTAAAGCTATAACCAACTTTTTAATTGGCCAATGCATGAAAAGAATTTCAGCTGTTTCTTGCATTTACCATGCTTTTGTTACTTGCCAGTTGTGGCATTAACAAACTGCCAAAGCTGGGCACCGGGCCACACAGACAGGCAAGATAAATCCCGAGCTAAAATATAGCCCCAGGAGACGTCGGCTTTCATATAATTCAACAACCAACCAGCTGCTGTCAGCTCAAATGAATTGATATTTTTTTCATAAACCAAACATGGTTAAGAGCTAATGAGGAGTTGAACGGGACCCGCACATAACTATGACAATCAAACCCATTAAAAAGCAAATTAACAAAAGTCAAACAAGTGATATATGTGTCTCCCAAAAGTCGTAAATAAGCGATGGGAAGAAAAAATTTCGGAACCTTTTACGATAAATGGAGGAATCTGTTCGTTACTGTTATAGTAACACTGATGCCGCAGAGTATGTTAATCAGAAACGTCGCAGCTCTATACCTTTGCCATAACTCTGCTTAATTAGGTTCACGGTTATTGACCACGCTAACTTTATAAATTTGATGACATCAGCTACATTACGAGTTCCCACTGAAGTTGTGTCCTTGATTCATTGCTACGCCGTCAGACATTTATATACCAAATACAACCTTTATATGTTTAGTCTTATAAATTTAATTGAGCTATAATAAAAACAATCAATCATTGAAGCCTAACAATATAGATATAACAGAAACTCAATTTTAAAATTCTTTCAAGGATTTCGTTTTGAATTTTTTTTTTAAATTATTCTCTTTTAATTAAAAAAATAAATACTTTTTAATAGAAGTAAAACCATAGAAATGGGAGTGCAATATCACATCGATCCTCAAGGAAGCAAGCTTAAGCGATCGTAGAAGCTATAATTTATGTTCATTAGAATTATATTCCTCTATTCTGGAAATGAAACTCTGAGCGCTGGAAGAGGAGCTGCAGCTGGACCCTACCACCAGACAACACCAAATCTTCTCGCACAGAAAGATTATTGTTAAGTTCTAGTATAGAAGAAAAAAGATTTACCTTTTATTCCAGGGTACAAGACAGCCAATTCGGTTTCAAGAAATATTTTTTCTTTAGCCGGTAAAAATTAGTGGGTACATTTTTAGCAAATCAAACAGTAACTAAATGCTATAAAATCCACACAAAATAGGCCAAAAAGCATATTTAGGATAAACAGTAAATGATTTTAATTCATAATAATAATTAATTATGAATTAATATTATTAATTAATATAATTAATAATAGTAGTTAATTTTCATTTTCATTTTGACCTTAAAAAATAATAGTAAAATAAGAATTGAACAAGTAGAAGCTTCAGCCAATTCATTTTTATATTACTCACGAGACGAGATTTGCTAACAGAGGACAGCGCAGACAGTAGTGATTAAGTGGAACATGGGAACGATTCTCTAGATCATAGCGGACTCAAATAAAAACTTCAATCCGTTATTTTTTTCGGTATATAGTTTAAAAAACTGCCCAAAAAACTTAAATAAAATAAAATAAACCAAGTTATATGAAAAAAGAATTATAAGCGTTTTTAAATGTTTTATCAACGGATAAATTATTTATGACATCAGTTACACGAGATCACATTGTCTAGTGATTCGTTAAAATAAAGTAAAATTATTTGTCATTCTATAATTTAAGTGATTACAATTTCCGATAAAACTAAAGTGAATCAACAGGGTTCATTAAAGTGACTTTGTGAAATAAGTTAATGACACATAATAGGATTTAATTACCGTTCGCTAATTCATTTGACAATGACAATGTTAAATTGTAAGCAAGCCGATAAGAAATGTGAACAGTCACAGACATCAACAAGTTGGCAAAAAGCAATTAGAAATGTCCGGACAATGGTATTAGAAATATCGTCGTACTATTGTCCTTAAAGACCTAGTAAAAAGTCTAACCGTTAGCCTTTGTTCAATGAAATTATCTCTCATTAATACTCTAATTACGGTCATTTTAGGTAGGGCTATGACGAGGGTACATACATCATATGCGCATGGTGAGGTGGGTAGGGGATAAGCATGCGGCGCGCACAGGCTTCTATAATTACTGAGGATTTGAATGGAAGAAAGGATCAGCCATTAGTTTCTTGGATCGTTTTGTTTTCTTCCTTTCCCGTCGAGAAGAAAGAGTCCTGCCCACATTCGTGAAGAATAGGAAATGCACGTCACTTCTCAATCGTTTATCTGCCATAGAAGCCCCCCCCCCTCGTCCTCCAAGTTTTCCCCTTTCATCTCTGTAAACACCGCACCTGTTAGATCTCAGTCCTTTTGTGCCGACCGATTCAAGGAATGATTATAGGAGGGGAAGGTAAAACGTATTTTCAAGAATGTATGAAGACGAAAATATACGGAGAACGTTCAATAAAACAAGAAAGGATGCGGTTAATGTTGAAAACAGGTGTTTTTTAAGAAGCTCTAAGATCCCTCCTGAATTTCAAATCTTGTATATAAAATAATACCTGAAATAAAATAAATATCGGACATTGTAAACTAAATAATGTTTATAAACGAAGGCAACTTTAAGAAAACCAAACACACTACAAGCATCATATATATTTTATTTATGAATTGGATGACGTTTCTGACTTCATATTGACCAGTATCTAAACCGATCCTTAGTATTAGCCTACTCGTTCAATTATGAATAAAATATGCTCTAACAAATTCTAAATGCTTTTATTATTTTAAATCTTTTATTCAAATAAGACACTCTTTCATATTTAAGGGCAATAACTTCTTAGTCATATCATCTATACATATTAAATTAAATTTGAAAAGTAAATCAATAATAATAATACAATAAATAAATATATTTATATAAAAAAAATTGATAATCATAATAATAACGACATATTATTCACACCATCGTAAATAAATATAGAGGGATAAATGCGGTAAGTAATAGGAGAATTAGAAAACAACTAAGATAAATAATTAAAATACAGTTAATAAAATAAATCATCTTAGACAAATTCATACCTATAGGAAATACTTGTCGTCATCTAATTAATTAATCTCAACAGTATTCGACATTTCTATTTCCAGTTCCCTAACTAGACTATTGATGTGCAGTTGCACTTAAGATGAATTAATTATATGATGAGAATTTATAATTTAATGTAGTATATTATATCTACAATTAGAATAGTAGTCTAATACTGGAGATTGGACTTGAATCTGAACAATGTGAAGTCTGAAATGTCATGAAATTCATAAATAAAATATATATATTAATAACCTGGAAACCGAATAAGAATCAGAAGGCTGATGTGGAAAGATGAAGGTGAAAAGATTGAACAAAAGATTTCTTAGAAACAAAAGCATGGGAGGATACACAGTGGCAAATAAGAGAAAAATTAAAGCACCTCAAAATTTCAAATACTGATTGTCTAGATAGAGACATATATAGGAAAACAATGAAAAATCTCGCCAATATTGGAAGAGGAAAAAATAGAGGTACAGAGTGATCCAAAAAATGAAAAGAAAGGCAGTCGAGGATAATGAAACTGAGGTGGGAAGAAAGAAAATCAAGACTTCCAAAGAAGCCTTTCCAATGATATTCGCGTGGTCCTTAGTGGCTGGTACGTGATTAAAAAAAAAGATATATAACGTTTTGAGGGCCTTTCTTTTTCTAGAAGTTGCTATATTGAAGAAAATATGATCCTTAACAATCATATTATTTGTATGAAATTACTAATTCCTATTCTATAGCCATAATTCTGATAGATTCACAATGGTATAAAACGAATTGCCAACATCCATCGAAAATCCTTAGAACCTTATTTACAGGGTCTACACTAAACACAATTCAAACTTACAAGTTTGAGTCTATCCAGTAATATGTTTATCCATCCAAAGAACACCAAAGAAACATTTTTATAGAATAATTACTACTCTCAGTAAATCATTCAGCTCATGATGTGAAAATCTGCACATTCTCAGTACACATGTGTCATCAGTATACTTTCGAAGTTGTCAACAATTTCAACAAAATTAAGTCTCTAATCAATGCAGAAACAAATGAAAAAAAGAAGATGAGAGCGAGATTACTGAAAGGAAACAAACCATACTTTTCTCTACTTGAGCTAATAAGAGAGACCAAGCAAAGGCTATATAAGACTCTTATTATATATGTTATAGCGCATAAGTGAGACGTGAACATTCAGTAAATCTGCTGAAGAACAAATGGACAAGTTTAAAAGAAAAGTCAGACGGGTCCTCGGACCAATAAGATAGGTCTGAATTACGACTTTGCATTTTTTTTTTGACTGAACAGATTTAGATTTTATACCTAAACCTGTTGAGTCGAAAAATTAATTGAAAAGTTGTGATTGAGCTAAAAGAGAGAACCTTCAATCGTATTTTTCGTAAATATAGTGGAAATGTATTTAGTACTACTGTGAATTAAACAATCGATATCAAAATATACTTTTCTTAAAAATATTTTAAGGTGATTTATTTGTATCTAAGTATATATTATTTATAATTTTGAGATAGTTGACCGTGGATGATGTACGAGGAGAAGATGGTTGGGGGTGCGGTCAAAAAGCTAATTATACTTTTTTGAGCTAGCCTTAAAGAAAACTAGAAACTCTAGCTGAAACGTTGGCACAATTAAATAGGTTACACCAACTTCTATCTATGTAGATACTTCAAATCTATAATATCTTTCTATATCAAACCTAAAACACTCAATTTGTTGAAAGACTAATAAGGAAAAAATATTATCTAAGAAACTGTTGTTTATAGAGCTATATTAGTTGAAGTAAACGTGTATTACTGATATTATCGGGCGATTTGGATAAGCCAAAATTTTATTTTACACCCGTGATAAGAAATTCCCAGCTCCATGGCCAATTATACAAAATGCCTTGCTACACAATTCCCTTTAGTTCCCATAAGGTTCTGCTACTTTTCCGCGTTCCGTTTACGGCCTGATTGCCACAGCATAAACCACGGTGGCGCCCAGGAAAAGCTCGTGTTTAAACGAGGAGTAATATGGACATTATAGGCAATTTCCACCGGTTGTAAATTCCGACAAGTAGTTATAAAAGTCTGCTGGATGGAGGGAGTTAGTTGTTGGTATCTCCCGACCATAAATAATGGCAATATACAGACTTTCACGAAATTTTAATGTTGTGGCAGGTACAATTCACGTGCTATGTCTAAGTTACCGTTCATTAGCTATTTTTTAACCTTATGTTTTTCTAATAATGTAAACATTTGAAAAAAAAACTAAACACAATAATAATTGCCAAAATAGAGAAATTGACTGAGGACAAATGGTTTAGTGAAAATTCCGTTAGAAAACGATAAAGCAGTTACTAGCTATGAGAGAATTACTACTATCGCAACGACTGCTCCGTGGAACCTGTTCCTGGATTACTACTGTGTACCGGGAATATAATTTATAAGGCAACGGCACCCTATAATTCCTATCTCACTAATCATACTAATCGTAAGGCAGCCTGAGACACGGGTGGTACACACTACAAGGATTATGAGCCTCCTTCGGTTTGCATTGGAGCTTAAGGGATTAATATTTCATCATTAATTAATTTACATCTCATTTAAGTAAATTTACTCAGAGATCAGTTATCAACGATTATATGCAATTTATAACCTGTTTTATATTTCTACTTACTTTAAGAGCAATATTTAAATATAAATGATGTAATTTTTCATCCTGTTTATTTATGTACTCCATAGATGGTCATTCAGTAAATGGTTGTTTAAATATAATATATTTACTTTAGCATAATTGCAATTTTTCAATGTTGTGAAAAAAATTAATCATAGGTATCGTCGTTAAGTTCATTTTTGTTGCATTTTTCTTTGAAAATTGAACAATCCAGGAAGGAATCCTTTCAGTCTTGCGTAACCTAATATTTCTAAACCTAAAAACCGAACTGAAGATCATTCCAACCATAGATTCTATAGTTGTTGTTACAAATTTAAGGGTACCTGTATGAATGATTCTACTGCTACTGGCATTGGTAGAGGGAATTGGAGCGGCAAGTAGGGCTACCTGACCTTTGACCTGACCAAAACCTGACGATAACCTGAGGCTGCCATCCTGTGCTGACCTGATGGGAGATCTTCTCGAGAACATCGAGAAATAAATGTTAACAGCTGTTTCTGGAAATCAAGCACACTATGTTCCGAAACGGATCCTGATCCCATCGTGCTCGTCCATCTCGCTCTCTAAGAGCGGTTCTCGGGTTGGAGAAACAGAGTAAGAATGTTTTAATATCCTTCGAACGAAATGAAGATTCGACTCCCCACTATGGTTAGAATAAGTTGATTACCTGAACATAACCACACTATATGTCAGGAAGATGCTCATAAAGAGAAAAAAATGTTGGTGGAAAGAAGTGGTTAGTTAAAGTTGATGAATGAAAAACTAATAAGTAGTTTATCTTCGCTTGTGCTAAAAACAAAACAATAAAGAAAAATCAACGCATTTTATATAGATAGATATATAATGATTGACCCATATTAAGTGGGATTAGTTTTTTTTTTTAAAGAAGTTATTGTATTTTTTCTAAACAAATATATATAAGAAAAATACAATACCTTAGAAAAATTTAAGTACAGATACTTTATTTTTTCAAGGTAGCAATAGTGGTATCTTTACTAAGCCCCTACAAACATTCCCTAAATACATGTTCTATCACAAAAAGTCAAATCAACTTATAATTAAGCAACTTTCACTAAATTTATCGTACATATTCCATTTCTTTTTACAGTACTTCTAATGAATCAGTTTGTTTATGAAAACATTATATTATCTTACACCACTATTCCTTCCACGGCATCATATAGAAAAGTAATTTAAAGTACTATTTTAAATTAGAATTACAACTTGACAGATTGACCATCTCTAATAGAATACTTAAATGAAATTATTTAAAAAAATTAACTTGGTAACTCTTGAGAAAGTTGTATTAAAGGTTATTTTGATTTTTTATGAGTTTAATTTCACCATGACCCAGCAACTACGACAAAAAGACGATTTATCAACAGCCTAACAAACAATGAATAGCTTGAAAGCCGTATTGTGAAATTCAACATTTATGGATTACAAAACGTGAGTACCTTTCTTGAACGTCATTTCTGACTCGTGATTTGAACGATTTTCATCGAACTCAAAACGTCGGTGGACCACAACCAATAATATGTTGATTATATTATGAATATTTCAGTAACTTTCATCTATGATCTTGTTTCAAGAAAATAATTCACATGATGCTTTTAACAAACTGTGTGAAGGACAATCAGATAAGGAAAAAACTGGAAAGATCGAAATAGGCGTGACTATTGTGATAAGATTATTTTTAGCTTCACAGAAAACAATTATCTAGAAGAATTACAAGGAATGAATGACCACTATTAAAATAGATTCCATTTCGTTGTAATTGTAATCTCCTCATAGTAAAACTTACGATCAGGGATTCCCGGCGTAGATGTTAGATCAGAGTTATTCAGTGGTTCTTTTATTCCATAGCTCTTTGATTATCAAACATACCAATTCGGAATAAAGAAAATAAACGTAATGAAAAAATTTAAATATTTTTTTTAATCAAAAATTGTTATTTCTCGTGTTTCAGAAAAATATTATATTTAAATAATATGTATAATTTAGTTATCATTATTCATACATATTATTTGTGTTCAAATTCTTTTTAATTACGATAAAAAACATGTATTTCTTTGTTTTCTTAAAGTCTAAAATGGGTAAATCATTTTATTTACTAATTCGTTGATTAGGGGGTGACGATAGCGCGTGGCAACACGCCTGTCTACGAATCCAAAGGTAGTGAGTTCGAGTCCAGCCCTACCCGGTATTTTTTCAAGCATAACATTATACAAAAGCCAGAGTCTACCCCTGGGCATTTCTGAGACCCGTTAGCCAATGGGTGGCACTCATAAAAAAATAGGCGTGGGAGTGACGAACCCACCCTATAAAAAAACACGTTAAGAAACGCGGGATATACTTCCTTAATATATCGACCGAGGACTTGGATCTCCACGGTCTGTCGCGCCAAAATAATAATAATCAGTTGATTATATTCCATCTTCACGACTACTATGACATTTAAAATAAAATAATAATATTTCTTGGTAAATACAGAAGTATTGAACACTTACTGTTCTAATATACATTGCCTATGAGATTGGTAGATGGTATTAAAGGAATGAAAGGAAAAAAAGAAAAGCTAAAGTAAAATTATATAACTATAGAATATCATGAAAAAGTAAATTGTGTATTGAGATTAAGAAATAAAATAAATACACACAAAATTTAGTTATAAAAACACAGTTAAATTTTAATATAAATAATAATCAGTTTACTTACTTCTACTAGTTTTCATTTTTATTAGAATTATTAATTTTTATTTATTTTTTTTGTTGAGAAGTAGAAAACATGAGAAATAAAAGAAAGTAAGTTAAATAGTAATATTAACATTGTTATATAATATAAAATATATTTTGAGGTGAGTTATCAATCATTTTCTAACTATTAAACGGCCATTAACATCTAAGCAGTAAAATAAAATTGGAAGTTGAAGGTCTCAAATGATAATAAATCATGTAATCGATGATGATAAAAGGCAGGATTCAACAATAAGCCTATTAACATCTCTTCAAGGTGTAAAATATAGCCAAAATTAAGATTAAGTTTAGTTTTTTTAATATATACACATACATTTCTTCTACATCAATTATCACTTTTATATTATTTGCATATTTATTATTTGTTATTTTTATATTTATTAACCTTTTTTTAAATATTCATATATTTTTATAATTATCGCTTTTATATTTATTACTTTTAGCTTGATGTGTTTCTTTGTTGTTTTTAATCCATGCAATCCAATGCAGTTGAGCAGCACAATATTTTTAATAAAATAATTTTTTCTCTCATTGCGTTAATTTATCGTCAATATCTAGATTTGAATTTTTAACATATTGGCTAGGTCTTAAAATCATGAGCGTTGGTTTCCATTGAGGCATAGATTCTCATTTTTTTACATACCATTACAAAAACATTATTATATTAATGTATATTTTATGTTGATATTACCATTTATAATACCAAGGGTGTGATAGTTCGTCTAACATTGGAAATTAGTTCTGTTTACAAGGGTGATCATACATAAATTGAATTATTTTTCAATATATCTAAAGCGAATCAATAATCCATCCGATGACGGTGCAACTAAAAATCATGAAATATGCATTTCCATTACGGGCCAGCGATCGATCTAAGTTTCGGACATATGCAACGCCGATACTACGCCTTTGTCCCAATGACTGCAGATGTACACTGGAGTGATTCACCGCTTCCCGGCCTTCGGGATCATCCCCTTCTGGCCAAGGTAACAGATGCCGATGACTTCATAGTCCTGAAGGATGAGCAGGTAGGAAGAGGACGAGGAAAGCACGCTTCCATCGACCTCTACAGCTCATCGCAGAGGTATCTACTCGCCCATTCCAGGTGTACCCACTTTTCGTGATTTAGCCGCAGTGTTCAATTAAGTGCCCTCTGACTCAGTCTGAATGCTAATGAATGCTGTAGTTTCCTCAGTCAATGGCAAATGGCTGCTGCTGAAGTCATTGTGCTTAGTTTGACTTTGGTTGCGTCAATCGCTGACATCAGTGAGATGAAAAAAGTCGAAAAAAAATTATAATGTTAACATGATAAGACTTTTTGATAAATTTTTATTTGTGTATTTGTTAATACATTAAGTTTGTAATGATTGATGATTTTCAAAATTATAGTAATTTTAGGAAGATCGTTGATTAAACTCGTATATAAAAGAAATATGGTCTGGGTGCGGTCAAAAGAACTTAAATGAAAATAAAACTATTTATTGTGAGCCTAAGTTTCGCCCCACTTCGCAGGGCTTCATCAATAATATTGAGATATCGCTTAGTTTATTTGTATTTCATGTTATCAATTCTCTTACTTTGTTACATAATTTAATTGTTTGTATCATTTTTAGCCCTGATGAAACCCTGTGAAATGTTTTTTTCACAGTAAATATTTTTATTACGATTTGAGTTTTTCCGATCGCACTGCGACTTTTTTTTTATAATAATTTACATCCTAGTCTTTAAAAAAATGGATATATAAATTATAAAACCAGTACATTTTTATCAAAACAGCATATGTTTTTGAAACACCGGATTGAAGATCGTTCATCATACTAAAATTCATCAGTTCATCAAAGTAGAATATTTCGTTTAAACACATGTTTAGGATAAAATAAAACGTATCAGTAATTTATTTATATTTAACTTCACGTTCGATATCCTCGAAAATTAGTTATGTAAATACGTCATTTTTATGTACAATGTTTGATAATTTTAGATATATTACTACTTAATAAATTACTTTTATGAAACTTCACATGTATACCAATATAAAATATACATTAAAAAAAAAATTTACTGACCAAACCCTAGGACAATTAAACTTCATGTCTTACCTGCTAATAATACACTAATTGTGGTTGGGTGATAGGTGTAAATAAATCAATGATTAAAATTTCTAAAATAAAATTATAATAATAAACACTTGAATGTAATCTACACAACTATAAAAAGTTGAATACAAGAAGATGGTCAGGGATGTGGTAAAAAAAAAGAACAAATAGTTTATAACTATTTAATGCCCGACGTTTCGCACCAATTTGCAGGGCTTCATCGGGGCTAAAAAGATGGTGTATTTTCAACAAAAAAAAAAATCATTCGAGGGTCAGAAAAAAAGTTTGTAAACATGAAAATTTAATACAGTTTATACTAATTTATTGGCTCCCCGTTCTTTGATAATGTCTGCAAGTAAAGAGAAAAGAGAACATTCCATAGGTTATAATTTTAAAGGTTAATTGCTATTTTATGAAGTTCATTACCTCAATTACAGGTCATTACTGGAAAGTTATTACATTTAATTACCCTCATGCGGTTGCTATTAGCTGATTTTTTTTTTGTAGGTATTACAAACTGTTTTGTAATGGGGCGAACTAGAATAAGTATGTATTATTTTTTATAATATTACCCTGTGATAGAAACTATTTCCAAACGAAAGACAATATCAGTTAAACCAGTTCTTTCTAGAGAAAGAACCTTTTATTTTATTTTATTTTATTTTTTAACCTTTTTAGATATCGTTCAGTTAGTGAAATGCACTAGATCATTATGACCCATTATGTGTTTGAAACATGCATGTAAAGTCCAAATTGAATGCGAGCGCCATGAGCCACAGCTAGTAATTAAATAAATCCTACTTTTCTAAAATATAAGATGACTGTGTATCAATCAATCAATTCACCATGTATAATTATTCACTGAGTGTCAAGTTATAGTTAATTCGTTAATGCCAAATATGCGATGAGGCATGACTTGAAAACTAATTGTTTTACTTATCGAGAGTTGCAGTCTTGTTCTGCTTGTAATGGAACTGCATTGGATTACAGCATAACAAACAACATACTTGTCCAGATTCAATAATATTAGCCTAAATTATTTGTAAAAAATCCTGGCATTATTTACAGTATTGGTTTACGATTATTATTTACGAGGTCATCTTCATTTCAGGCGCTTCAGAGGATTTTCAGGGATGGAAGAGGAAGCAAGGTTAGAAACTCGCAAGTGGTTAGAGCGTTTATAATGGAAGGAATGACATCTGGTTAGGGCTAGATCAGTTGCATATGGAACATTTAAGTCTGTATGAATGATATTGCTTATGAAAAAGTCAGGACATTTTTACGGAAGATTTTGGATTGTAATAATTGGATACGAGAGGAATTCGAAGATTTACTGGAACCCCAAAGCTCCCGCATGCCTGATAGACCTTATTAGAATTTGATCTTAATTTTTTATTTGTAGATGTAATCCAAAACTTCAATCATAGATCTGGAGACCTATTTTCTGAGATTTGTTTGACTGACTATGTAAAATATGGATTAGTGTTAAAATTCTATGAAATGTAAATAAAATCAGCTTATTTTGATTATTGATTTATATAAATGATTTTTAATTTTTTTTTTTTTACAATAAACATTTTCATATGTATTCTATTTTATGTACTGGCTGACTCTATTTTTATGGGGTTTGCCGCCAAAACAAATGAACATTATTATTATCATTATTTTATGTTTTCACAATTTTATAGCTATTGCCCGAAATATCGGACCAAAGTTAAAGGTTATGTTGAAATTATAAATTCTATTTTAAATCTTCCTAGCAATACTCGCTGTGCTGAGGAGCTACTTTCCGCCCTCTTCCAATACTTTTTCGAGCAACTTCAAATTCTCAACTGAGGGAATAGTCTGGGATGAGGACGTTACAAGATATTGCCAGCGGATATCTTTATTTTCTTCAGTACTTAAACTTGTCCAAGTTCTTGGATTTTGGAATCTTAACCATTGTCGTTTGGAACGGCCAATACATTACAATTATTTTATTTATCCGTTATTATTATTTTTATTGTTATATATTAAATATTATTATTACCGTTACTTATTAACAGTAATAGCATTCGGTTCCAAACCTATAACTAACTTTTAGATGTTAACATTAAAAATTTGGATGAAATATTTATAAACTTAAAAATTACTTCAAAAGACATACTCTTATGGATTCAACCCAACCAGATTTCCGGTCTAGTCTGATACGAGTAGCATACCTCGAACAGGTACCGGTTTCCCCAGCATGGCACTCGCTATAAATTCTGATTAAGGAGAGCTTTGCATAAACTTAATAAAGCATTAGTGTCGGCTTATACGGCTCGAAAGTTCAGAACTTAATGTGAATTCCACCGATAGTTTAAATCAAATAGTCCTTAATAAAACATCAGTAATTCTATTCAAATCAATTTGATAAGTGTTAATTTTTTTTATATAAATTAAAAAGAGATTATGTAGTTCGAAAACTTATTTGATGCAAATCCAATTCTAAATGCCCTCTCGCCTAATATTTCAGTAATAATTTCCCGTATGCCTCAGAAAGTATTTGTCCATATTTTGAAATCACTTTCTTAGGTTTCAGGTAGTATTAATTAAGTACGTCAATATTACAAAAATGCTTGTCAAATGATCGGACATCTGTTCATGTCAGTCACATCCAATACACTAGTTTCTTAGTGTTGTAATTAGGATAGAGGTCCAGTGCTTAACGTTAAACATCTGGAGCATTTCAAGAGCATCCTTATATCCCAAGCTGTATTAGATAAAGATCCTTCCCTCTTAGTTAAAAGAAAAAAAAATAACTTAGATGAAAACTTGATCCAAGACAACGAACTGATATCAATTAAATATCCTTGCAAATTCAAAACCGTTACTAATTAATTAATTAGTAAATACATATAAAAAAAATTATAGATCATTGTGGCATTGAATACATCAAGCTTGTGACGAACTTAACTAATCAGGCATATGACGAATATGATATTTTATATAAGTTTAATATGTTAGGTGGCAACAAAAGAAGATTCAACAGAACAATGAAAAGTCCCAATTCATTACTTTCACACAAAATTATGAAATTTGGCTTACAATATTTCTTAACAACATAAACATCCCTCAGCTATTGAACAACACCTCGGACTATCGTTTGATCCTGAAACTAAATCTCGTTCACTCACTACCAGGTCGAAAAATATTAAACATGAGTATATAAAATATTAAAATATATTAAAATATTAAATATATAAATATTAAAACCAGTTTGGATAAATGCACTACAATTTGACAAAATGTGGTATCGCTGAATAGACTCTGATCAAGTTATTAAAATCATTCCAATCTAAAACACTAATTCTTATCACTAAAGCACCATTTTACGTTAATAACAAGAAATTGTATACAGACTTATAAATTCCAGGAGACACTGTACACAAACTCATAAATTCATGACAATTTTTTAATGATAAACTACTCATACACCAAACATTAGAAAACTGCCATGTTTTTTCTACCAATTAAGGGTGCTTGCTTTCTTAGTGGTTGGGCGTGCTCCCGAGGGGAGGACTCCCGAAGCCAAAGGGTTGACTCATGGCTAACAGTAACAGTAACAGACTAAATAATTATTTGTATATCCGGATTCAAATGAGAGCCTGAGAGTTGGTATGGGGAAATATGAATTAATGTCCATCATATTATAATCTATGATTTAGGTTGATCCCTCAACGAAATGATTTTAAAGCGTTAATTCAGAGAATGTTTTGATTTTTGGCTGTCGCAAAAGTACAAATAATTTCATATTTAATTTTGAAAATATATTGAAATCATGAATTATTTTTAGTAAAACAAAAATATCATAATCATGAAGTTTTGTTATAGAAATTTTATATGATTTGATGTACATACATACATCGGCTATACATTTTCACTCCTCCTAAGGCTTATAATTTTAAATTTTTTTTGTTTAATTTTCGCATTGTTATAACAGTAGTATTTGATCAAACCTTTGATGGTATTGTTAGTTTTCAAATAATATTTCCGATGGAAAGGGTTACTTTGGTTTACAGATTCTGATTTAGAATGGAATGTTAAGACGAACTCTTGATGGGTTATTTTTTTGGTTTGGCGCGTGTAATTTTAGAGGTGTAAATTCCCTAATACATTTTTTTACAGTGTTTTGACGATTTGTGTAAAGAATCTCAAATAAACTCGTATGAAAATTATACCTCAATTTAATGATGACGGATCTTACAGGTACGTAAAAGATTTTTTTATTTAGGTATTTCCGATGACTTGCAGGTCGGTAGTTGGCCGGGTTTTGTGTTATTCCTGACAAGGCTATCCATTGTCACTTCTTAACGCAAGTTACCTGATCCAGTCCCTTTCCTCAACATATCACCAATTAAAAAAATCCAGAAACCTAATATATCCGATTTTTAGAGTTCCAAAACCCTAAAAATGCCTACATGCAGAATTGAAAGTGCTAAGTTGTGGAAAGTATCAGTTAGGAGCCAAATGATCATCTCAGAGAGAGGAGCACTTAGCCCGATATTAAACAAGACTGATGAAGTGGTCGCTAGCTCAGAGTCATGGCCAACTATTAATAACAATTAGTGCAGGTGCCGTAACCATCAATCACAACGCCCTGCAAGGGTCTTTAATCACATCTCTAATGGTGCAGTATATCTCGAACTACATAAGTCTTGAAGCGGTACCTTGTGCAACCACACCTCCAATGACATTACGTTATATTAATTCTCTTGAGTGTTAAAACATACAAAAAAGCCACTTTTTTTTTTTACTAATAAACAAACAATGTTCTACTCACGAAAAATCACAATATGAAAACTCTTCATTATAAATTGGCAAGTTATACAACAAAATCAATCAACCCGAGGTCTATGTGCATTAATAATAGAAGATAATGTACCAGGCTAGCTTAACAATCATTGAAATGGTTTTCACAATCAAAATTGGAAAAAAATATATTAAATAGGTTTTATAATATAAAACCAATAAAGAACCTTTAGGATTTCAAATAGTAAACAACGAATTAGTTAATTTTTCGACGGATTCGTGCATAAAAATTTTTAAAAAAATTGAAGAACATGAAGAAATGAAAAAAACAGGTGCAGACTGGAGATAATACCATACATATAGAAATCATTTAACACTTCAACAGACTCGAAGTCTAATAAACTAGTGCATCACTCCAAAACAGCCAAATATATTAATTGTAATATAATATTAATAATAATATATTATAAATATACATCATGTACTTTATTAAGTATATATGATTTTTTAATTGTTTTATTTATTTATTTTTTATGGCTCGTCATCAATTTAAGACCATTGCGGCCCCAGAGTGGGTACGCCGAAATACATTTCTAGGGACCACTGCTAAATAAATGTCGACTAACCCAGATGGGATTCCCATCCCTGGGTCCTGGGACCTTCGCCCCATAATGCTCAGCTATCACGCTTTCTGAATCTATATTTTATTTAGCATTCTTATTACTGTTGAAGTGAGATATTGCCTCTATATTTTGCATTTATATGAGTTTTGTTCTTCAGTGTTTCATTAATGTAATGTTGAATGGTCAGCTGAGTGTTAATTGCTCTTCAGGATCCTTCAGCGGTGAAGTGCTAATAATATTTTTATTGCCAATTAATGTAATTATATATTGCAGTAAAAAGATTACCATTACTAGATTACAAATCTTTGATGAACAATAGTAATTTTATTTTTGGTCCTCAATTATTATTACTTGTTAAGCTAAATTAATTTAAATTACTAATTTTATGATCAAATTATTGATTGCAATTACTTCATTTGTTTCAATTACATTTTGGCCTGCTATATATTTAAGGCTTTGTTTTGGAACCTTCCTTTTATAACTTTGTTAATTAAATATTATATATTTTAATGTTTATTCTTATTAATAAACCATTTAATGTTAATAATATTATTAATAATAATTTACAAAATGTGAATGAGAGAGTATATATAAGCATAAATAATGTACATAAATGTGTAAATTGCCAAAAACGTAAGCAGAGTAAAAAGGGCGCGTTAACCAAGAAGTTTATCGCCCAGGATAAAACTCTAATATAATCAAATAATTTAAAAACTCTCCATTGGAAGTTATAAGAAGCATACATTTTCAATAATAAAAATATTATCATATAGCACCAACAAGTAATGATGTTTTGCAAAACAAAAATACTGCTCTCATTAGAAAGAACACAGCATCTTCCACAAAATCATTTTGGAGATTTACGCATCGCTGTGATCAGAAACAATACTTGTTTAGAATGAATTATTTATATTTTATTTCATAAAATAAGTTAATGCAATTATCTATAAGAAATAGAGTAACTGTGACTTTTACCGTTAAAAAGACTGCGTTCTTCTGAAGCTAGATAAAATATTCTGTTTAAGTGCAACATTGTTGACAAAAAAGCCTTTTTTTTTAATATAATAAAAGGGAATCCCCAGCGAACGTAAGTAAAACTAATTGATGTATATAAATATAAAAAAATCAAAATATTTATATGTATTTCTACATATTTGTTTTCTTACGGAAATCAAATATTTCCAGATTGTGCTGTTGCAAAAAATACTTTATGTTTACGAAATTAATCGAATATAATCGGAATTATTAAGCTTAAATTTTATGAAATGATTTTTTAAGTAATGTAAAAAAAAATTCACTTTATTTTGGACAATTTTAATGTTGCAAATGGTTGAAAATGATGTATTCAAAATTAACTATTTCTGTTTATTTATATATATATATTATTATGTTCAACCTCTACCAGGCTATTTCTGATTATCCTAATGGCTGCTAATCTATTATAATCTTAGTTAGAAGGCCGAATTTTCATTCCAATCCACGATATATCGAGGAGACCGTAATAATTTTCGGTACTGCTAGATAAAAGCGATGACTGAAGGCAGCAAAAAGCCAAGAATAAAGTGGTGGTACTCCTCAAAACTATTAGTCATCCGGTACATACCCACTCAGATCCTATCTTGGATATCCTCTAATCCAATGTGAAAGATGAAAAAACTGTTTAGTAAGGCCAGGGGATGCGACATCACTCGAGCCTCGACTTCACACTAAAAGCTCTTTCCAACTGGGCTGGGAGATAAGAATCCCCTAGGGTCTGGCGAATGCCTCCTCCGCAGTTCTTTCATCATCCACACAGCCACTTTCCAGCTTGTAATAATGGTATTCTGGGATTTTTTTACCTTGACAATTTCTAGAATTTTATTGTTTATATGAAACATTATATAAATTTTTATGATGATCTTTTTTTTATTTAATGAATAGTTAATAATCATTTTTTTTTATTTATTTGTTGATATTTACAATTGTATATAAAAATACAACCAGTAAATTTGATCATAATGACATAATGATATGATACAGGATGTAGAGAAACTACCCAGTAGTAGAACTCTAAAAACAGTTTA
>NW_027113553.1:313127-380640 GCF_000696795.3 Halyomorpha halys | reverse complement strand
AAAAAAAAAAAAAAAAAAAAAAAATGAAAATATCTTCACAACAATTAAATTTATTTACTTTCTTTTTCTTTTTTCTGGTAAATATAAAAATAAAAATGTAGCGAAAAATAAAATACATTCATGATGAAATATAAATAAAAGTAATATTATAACTATCCTAATGTTCTGCTAGTTGATTGCTATTATTCAGTGAAGAATTTCCACTCTTCAACTAGCAATTCGAATCCGTAGACGCCTTTGGGACTTCACGGTTATGATGAAAACTCAAAAAATAAAACAAGCCATATTAAAAAGTAACTTAACAAAAGTATACTCGTTGTTACATCAGGCATGAACAAAACCTAACGCAGTGCATACACCCTCCGAACTTTTCCCAAACCCTCAGGGGTTCACTAACAGACTTTAGAAAACTGAGCATCAAGTGAATACATTGTATGGCTGATTTCCATAATTTTTTAAGACTTGTATTAATTAAAATAATTTTAGTCACAATGATACACCACTATTTGAGTATGGCCCAAACCCGTGCAAACCTATGCAATCATTCATTTTATAATATTTTTTTTCTTTTCTTATTTAAAATTTTCAGGACTGAAAGAAACTTATATTCCAAACTTAAAAATATATTACAAAAAAAATTAACGTCCAGTACTTTTAAAAAAAATTGTAAACCATTTAGTAATTTAATGTTGTATAATAGTATCGGATAGTAAAGTAAATTTAATAAATTATTGTCTTGTTGTTATATTTAAAAAAAAATTATTAAAAAAAATATACTGTTAATAGATTAGTCATCTTTTGTAGAACAGAGGTAGGAGAGTATTGACTTATAATTTATAATTTATTTGTTATCAATGGTAAAGATAACCTGGTTCCAGTTTTACAATATATTGGTAATTTTAATTAATTAAATTTATATTACTGACAATAATTTGTTATTGTAAGCATTATAAGACTAATAAGGAAAACACAAAATGTAATTTTAATAGAATTCAATTCAGGTAATTATTTTAAATTGTAAAAAAGGAAATGTGACATTTCCGAAAAGTTGTTATTGGTTTTAATGAAATAATTAAAACAAGGGAGAATACTTTTCATTCTCAAGATCTAATTAAAAAATATATTTTTAAGTTTGTTTTTTTTCAAAATAGAACAATATTGTATTAATGCTGGTTAAAACGAGTTTTTGCAACAAAAAAAAATTATTAAATAAAAAAAAGGAGCAACAGTGCCATTAAGGTCGTATTTCCCCTTCATTTCCGTTTGGAAAAAAGATGAAAAGTGATTTAGTTGCTTCATTACTGCTTTAGAAAAAATGGTGGCCAGCAGAAGAATGTTGAGTCTAGCAATAGGAACATCTCCGACAAAAACACGTTTCACGAACAAATTTTCAATCCTCTGATTTAAACATTTGAAGTTTGTGAAATTTTTAATTAATCTCACCTACAATTATAAACATTCATTCACAACGTTGTAAATCAATAAGCCGACGGAGGTATTCAAATATATACATAAACTTTTTTTAAAACTATTTCTTAGCAAGAGGACCAGGAATAATTCTGTTCACCTATATTACTCAGTTTTGGGTTACTCCCAGTATTTAAATGAACGATTGTTCTTTAACCGTCATTTCGCTCGATATCATATAGTTCTATAATTTATCATATACAAATCCAATGTCTGTGTTAAGAAGAATAACGGTAGCAACCGAAATTGGGAACGACGAAGTCAAGACGACATTTTTTATTTTTTTCGGATTCCGAAACCGGTAAATTAAATTAGATATAGAAAAAAGTGGACAGGACACCATGTCCTTTCTTCCTTTATTTAAGGAAGTTAACTAAACCAGATCTTGTTATCGCGTATTTAACGAGCTTGATATATCATTATGAAATAATAATTAACAAAAGCCTATAATTTGAATTACCTATGTATTAATTGACACCGCATAATCTGTACTGACAAGGCAATGTTCTTTGAAGATATCCCTTGATGATTTTTTAAAAATCAAATCTATTCAGACGTCAAATAACTTCATAGAATGATAATGCTGTAGCAAAATAATAAGAAAAAGTTTAACCGTAGGTTAACTTGAGTTGAAGGGATGCACACTTTGGTAGATGAGATAAATAAAATTGTGGTGAGAGAATTCATACACCACGGGAAAACTCCACACCAATAGTAATATGCTAATGTAATTAAATGTATACATGATAACTTTTTCAAATAAAATATATTAGTCAATAATATGCCAATATAATATCTAAAGATTTCTTTTATTGTTATACAAATAATTTTACTTTTAATCAATCTGTTAAGCTGAGGAGGCAAATTTACTATTATTGAATTGATGTACATAATAAATTGTAAAATATGTCGAATTTAATTTTAATATGAAAAGAGACTACTATGATTTTTTTGCTCTATTCACATTACTTAATAGTTCAATCTGTCTACTCAAACATTACAAAACATTCCAATTTTTTTAAAAAAAATTAATAGCACAATAGTTATCAACTGATTGTTTCAGTTTCATCGTTTGGTTTAAATATGGAAATTATTCAAAAATTTCACTATTTTTATAAATTAAAATATATGTGTAACAATTTTGCTGATTGTTTAAAACTACACCATTCCAACTTGTAATTTTTAATTATATCTTTGCAATTTGCGTAATATGGATCGGTGTTTCATTATTGAAAAAATATAGATTGGTAAACATGAAAATAGGGTAATAAAAAAATAAATAAAAATGACCTCAGTCACTCACAGTCAACGTTTGCTTACTTAAATTCTCAATTACAAATGAGGTGGCAGTTTGAAGTTCTTAAAACTGGCTTTAAAAGTTTAAACTATATTAACAACACTGGATGAATATTTTTTTTCTGGGAGGGAGGGGATTGCGGGTGGTTAACGTAATAGAATCAAAGTATTTACAATAATTTGTAATTCTCAATATAATTCTAAGCAAATTAAAAAATATATTTACCAGTTATTTTAGTAATAGATAGCAGTTCATATTTCTGCTCAATACTTAAAATTACATTTTAGCAAAAAAATACAGGCTAAAAGATTAGAAGTAATATTTCTTCCTTCAGCGATTGTATCTGATTATAAGATGTTACTAATGTTAAATATTTTTGCATTTGAAGGGAAAACACATTGCAATAATACTTCTAAATATTCACTTTAGTTTTTCCTGCCTACGTACAGGGAGAATGTACACTCACCCGCCTCTACGCTCAATTCTCTAGCAAAAACGAACGGTTAAATGGCACGTCGTACAAGACAGCTGGAATGTGCGAAAAAGGTCTCATACAATGGCTATAATAGATAAATAATCTAAACAACTCGTTTTTTCTGCTCTCGTTGTAGCACTTAAAATGGAAAACTAAAATACAAATTCTAATTATCATGATCTGTTTACCTCATCTCTGAGTATTTTTCCGGTAAAATAATATTTCGGAAAATAAAAATAGTCTCCATCTTAAATAGATAACCTCAATAAAAAATATGATTTTTTTTTTTTTACAAAACCAATAAATAAACATAATAAATCCGAAAACAATATATACAATGGAGAATTGATTCAATAAAACCTATCAATAGGCTCAATAGAGAAAAAAATGACTCCTTTGGACTATTTCTAATCTTTCTAAAAAAGAGAAATGTACTACACTACAAAACCAGCTCCAGCGGCGAGAACTTTAAGACTCACTTAAACGAAATGTTACAAACGGAATAGACCCGGATTCCACTGAAAAAGATCTGTTAGGAGTTTGTTTATATTTTTTGAGTGAGCAAAGCGAGCGGAGGTCGACAGCTGCATGATAATAGTAAAAGCAGGAATTTTATATATTTATTTTTTTATTTCCCCAGTTTTAGCTTGTTTTGTAAACATAATTTTTTTTTTTTTTTTTAAATATTTCACATCACAAACCATTTACAAAAAATAAAGTATTTATCCCTTTCACGAATCCTTCCAAATCTTTTTGAGATCATTAATTTAAAGATTTTTGTTATAAAGAATCCACCTCAATGATTCAAAAACATACATAAATATAAAATATACATAATCTCAGAATATTTAATAGGGAAAAAAGTCATAATTCTTTCTAAGAAATATCATAGTACTAAATCCAAATTATCTCTTAAAGGTTTTCGCAAAATCTTCATAACTTTGTGTATGTACATAGATACATAATACATACAATGGTATTATGTATATAAATATATATGCATACATAATCGCTTGTTTTTCATATTTCTTCTTATTAAAACGTCTAATTATTAATTGTAACCTTGAATGAAAGATAAATAATTAATTTTCTCGTGATATGGTTCACTTATTTATATAATAAGATGCCGGAAACAAGAGGTGTTGAGCCCAAAACCAAGTCATTAAAAATGACTTTTATATTCAGGGTTTCATAAGGTAAGAATTTCAGCCCTAAACTACACAGCTTTTTCATATAAAAAAATTAAGAAAAGTCCAACCCCCAAAATGCTATAAAATAAATTAATAAATTTCTATGAATAATAAAAATATTTTCAGTGAATAATGACAGACTATTCTAAAGAATTAAACACATGATTCCACTTACGTCAAAATGCTCTCTTAGATTCGCGGATCCAGCACAGAGTAGATCGGAAACCCAACTAATCCAACTCGGACGTAGAGGGGCTCGGGTGGATCGCGTGGTGGGGGCTAGGTGTGATGTACCTGGATGACTCATCTCGCTGACCACGGATCCGCAAGTACGGACGTGTTTTTTGTGTCTCCTCGCATTACTGCAGATGACACCTCGAGACAGTTATGTCGAATCTGACGGGAGGAGTATGAGGTGAAGGGTATACTATGTCCTTCCTCCCAGGGCGGGCTTTGAACCTGTCTGTGTACATGTCTTTTGACGCTGGGGTGCTACTGAAATCTAGATCGAAGCCAGTATTCTAATCCAACTATAATTTATGATCATTTGTTTAAAAACCAAGAATTTGAAGGCATATGATGATTGGCCAACCTATTTCTCTATTTTTAGTTTATTATTTATAACTGTCCATAAATGTAGCAGAAATTATAATATATTAATATATATTATTATGTTTGTTATAATATGTATTATAAATAGAATACATAAGTACATTGCAAATTAACAATATTTGTAAAGAAATAAGTTCAAAATATTAAATATTTCATTCGTTTGCGGAATCACTATCCTCACTAAGTCATCAAAAATGACAATTTTTCGTTTGATGTATATGTATTTTTGAAAAATGTCTACAAAAATGAAACAAATTACTAGATAAGATTACAATATTATTCTGGGCGATCAACTTCTTGGTTACTATGCCCTTTTTACTTTATTTATTTTATTGTCTTTGGCATTTTATAGATGAATACTTTTAATATAGACTCACACACTCACATACTAAATTACTTGTGAATAAGAACTACAGAACAAGAATAAGAAATTAAATAATAAGAAACACTTCGGTTCAAAACGTATCTTCGTTGACGAATTTTCACCATGAGCTTTCTATTTAACATATAGCATCCATCTCAACGCCATTTCACTTTCAATGTCTGTAAAGATTTTCAAAAGTCCATCGCTTTTATTTTGTTATTTCAGAGACAATATTTTGCTATACATGAACACTTGGTAATTTTTTTTTGGTTTTTTATATGATATCAAAATTATAATTATTCTTACATATCTCAATATATAACTTAATAACGCAATTTGATTATAAAAAAATTGTTATAGTTTTATGATTTACATAATGAAATTTTGTTACAATTTAAAGTTAAAAGTTGTAAAAAGACAATTTTTACAAAATATTTTGAAAAATCGTCAAAATCACCAAGTTATGCCATAAAACTCTACGTTTACTTAAACATAACTAAAAAAAAAAGAAAATTTAGAAAATATTCGTGTTTAGAAGAGTGATTGCTTAGCCGAGTTTTCTCTTAAATAAAAAAAGAGGTAGTTTTTATAATTTATTTTTTATTACAAATTTTCTCACCCTAACATTCAAAGTCAATTTACATGGTTGAGTTCATAAAACCAACGACCTGGGCAAAATTGTATCTTGGAAAATATTAAAAAGGGATTATAACCATTACAATCCTCAAATAATTAACTCAAGTATAATAATATTTTATATTACTTTTACAAATTATAGTAGCTACTATTTTATTTTAATTACTATTGCGGTTTCACAGCTAGATATATTAGAAAATTCATGTATTTTTAAACGTAGTTCTTAAACCAGCAATTGTTGTGACCTAGTATCTTCCAAGGATAGTACGGTATAAAAAGGAGAAAGCATACTAGAAGACGTTAGTAACTTTTATGACATGTTTTATTACCGCTTATAATCGAAGGATTCCTTATGGGATTTTATTTATATCTTGTGACTTATGGAAACCTAGATGCTTATCCGTACCGGAATCGATTTCTGGGTTTAATTTAATCAAAGTTTTTGCCTCAATCGCAATCCCTAGCGACCAGAAGAAATAGGAGAAGGCGGAGGTATACCGAATTCCGTATGATGGGGTTCTTCGGGCTGGTTTAGTAATCAGAGCGGTCAAGGAAGGGCCACAGTTTTTGTTCATCCGACTCGAGGGCCCTTGGTAATGAACTTCCTCTTCTTAATGGAAGAGGTGCCCCTTAGAGATTATTTAGTAGGAGTGGTCGTCTTGGGACCGCCATAGGGAATAAAAAAATATATAATACACACAAACATAAACACAAGCGGGCACCCTCATACAGACTGTCTGATATAAATCATTCCAAATGCTTCAATATGATCAAAAAATTCCATAGAAATAAGTTTCAGGCATACTTCTATAGTGTTACCAATTTTACTGATTTTCAATCTGTGCGGACAGGTACGGTAAGTTGCGTAACAAAAAACGTGATTGCAGTTCATACTTGAATTTTAATACTTCATGATTTACATTGTAAAACGCATTTTGATACCTTCAAAATTGAAGGATTAGTCACGTTAGGATCATTTATTCTCAACGTCATTATGATTTTTCAGAAATCTCATAAACTCAATTCTTGGATACATGATACAACTTTTTTATATAATATTTTTGTATAAAGGCGATAGTTCTGCAAAAAATATTGGTTAACTAATATTAATATAATAGCTGTCTTATTTTTTCTGAAAAAAGATAGTTTTTGAAATGATTTTCCCACTTATATGAAAATGATATTGGTTTTGTTAATTCAAAATGTTTATTAATGTAACAATAAACATAATAATAATTTCCAAAGATTCACAGTTTTCGTCAGTACTGATTTATGGGTTTCTCATTTTCACTATAGTATTAACATGTTTTGTCATCCAATAGAACTAATCTACTGTTGAAAACACCTCACCGAATTTCGCATTTTGTATGTGACGCAGCTACTATGGTATTCTACGATTCCCACAAATATTCAGGTAACTCAGAGATCATTACGATATTTTTATGAGAACATGGATTATGAGTTAGTAGCTAAAACTTCCAGTGTCAATGTACAAAGTCGGTTGTAACTTTTTATCCTTTTATATCCAGAAGAATGTCCTTTGTCTAGCGTGAGTCATCTGGCAGTTAAAAAAAAAATAGCATTCGACTTATTTCTCTTTAAATAAGAATTAACTAAAACTATAATAACTCATTAATTTTTAGTTGAGTGATCATAGTTTAATCGTGTTTTTCGCTAACTGTAAACAACTAGTAGGTAAGACGGTGAATTTGACCACTTTAGTTAAAACATTATGGATTTTTTTAACGAAATTAATGAATAAATAGACAGGCTACTACAACGTTTAAATATTAAGGCTATTATTATTGCAAAATTAATTAAATCGTTAATTATTGATCTCAAGTATGAAATAATAATTAATTAACACTTTATATATTACTAATTATTAATATGATGAACTGCCATTTTATTATTACCAATAATAAACCTGTTGTAGATTTAAAATGTAAGTTTTTTAAACATTCTAAAACTTTTACCCATTTAATATCCAATCTTCTCATCGCTAAAAAAAAAAGCAAGGAAATATGGAAATACGAAAATATTCACAAATTTTATATTAATTAAAAACTATGTTAGATGAAGCAAGTTTAAAGAAAACGTCTGTGTGTCGGTAAAATCGACCAACCGAAAGTGCCGTTTTATATAGTAAATGTTACACTTTTTTCAGGATTTTCACAAAAGTGGCTTTAACGATTTTGATTAAACTCGGTAAATTAATGTACAATTAAGGATTATTTGATATTAGATAAGTCGTATCATGGTTGAATAGTCTGACAGGGCTACAATGATGCAATAATCTGCAATGCTGATTTAAAGAAAAAAAATCTTTTTCCAAAGTACATCTAGTTTTTTTTTGTTTTTTTTTTAATTAACCATGTTATATTTTTACTAATAATGGAATATAGATAAATATAAGTTATGAAATTATTTTATAACTAACCTAAGATAATAAAAAGAAAACGATTTATCTAGGGTGAGAACATATTTGCAGAAATAAGTGTAGTAATATACATGTATTATATACTATTGGAAAGCTGGACAGTTTAGAAAAAATATTTAACATAGAAAGTCGTAGAAAGTAATGGAGATATGCCTAATTAAGAAAAACCTGTAAATAAATCATCTGTTTTAACAAGAATTTGACTCAGCAGATACCTACGTGGTGGGTTTTTCCGTTTTTCAAGTCGGATAAATGTTTTCGTCACCGCAATTATTAAATAGTTAAGTTTTTTATTTCACTTAACTTGTATATAAGCCTTTCTGTTGATGAGTTGGGAACAAGGGAGGCTAAATGTTGACATTTAAACTCTAAGTAGAGTGGTAAGTAAAAGTCGTGTGATGCGCACACCGCATTAAATTTTTTTCAGTCAGATTATGAAGAAGCATGAACAAATCATCACATAAAAATTCTCATTTCAAGTTTTTCCTAAGTAAACAATTATAAACTCTGTTAATGAATAATTAAAGTGCTTTTTCATGTTGGAATTCCACATAATATCTTAATTATATATTAAGTTTATAGTTTTCAAGCAATAGTATTTTTAATTTATATAATCAGATGGCCAATCAATGCTCGTTATATTATGGTATTCACAATTATGTATATTACACTAAACTATACTTGTTTCTTGATGTAAATATTTATTAATTCCAAAAGTAATACGAAACGTTGAAAACAAATTCTGTAAGAAGGAGACCATCCAAGATTTTTGAGAGTATTTTCGGTAAAATAGAATGTATAATAATATAAAGTAAAAAGAAAAGTTAATAGATACATATATATCAGGATAAAAAGATCAGTGTGAATCGGGAGGACACATCTGCCTGGTCCACACGTCCCGTTATCCAGAACCCGCCTACAACTCCCAGTAGCATTTAGCAATTTATATCAGACCCACTTAAGCTTTTTGACCGTTTTGCGTAAAAACAATCATTCAAAGTGTTATTAATCTGAATCATTAACTAAAGTTACCTAATAAATCATTATTAAGAGAACAGATAAAATGATATTAGAACTATCGAACTATTATGAATGATCATGCATATTACTAATCAAAATCAGTGAGAAACTTTTAACGTTTATTGATATTTAGCACGGTTATAAATTACGAGAAAAATTAAATTCACACCTTCCTTAACCTCATGTATAATGATGACTATAAACAATTATAGTATATATAATAATTAACATTGCTTCTAATTCAAAAGCACCAAAAGCTTAACAAAGCGCAAACATATTATTATTGTTATATAAAAGAAAGTAAAATAGAACTTGATAAATTTACCTAGTAATGTGTCTTCGGTTTTAGCCTTTTTGATTTCCTTCGAAAGTCTGAAACAAGAAAAAAATAAATTAATCTACAGTAAAGAGAATAACTGAAAATGAAGATAAAAAAAAAACAACATAAATATTGGAAGGCAAAAATGAATATACTCTACATACCCTCTTTTTTTATTAATATTCCCGATATTACAAGAGTAAATGCCAGTAATTGAGAGAGAGGGTTGATACTATACAGTCTATCCATGACACATAGAGCAGAAAATAAACAAAATAAATTTTCTGCCATAACAGGCTTCACATCTCTCTTTATTTTATTATGTATATTGGAATTTATAACAGTACATAATTATATATTTAGTAAATTTTATGTACGTTATTATGGAGTGATACAGGCGTGTAGAGAAACTACTCATTCGTAGCACTTTTATGCAGTTTTTACATCAGCAGACCATCTTCTTTTCAGGAACCTCGGAGGATTGACGGGAAAGAAAGAGGAAAGAGGGTTAGATACTAATGGGTTTGGATGGTTAGGGAGTTTAGGATGGAAGGAATGATACCTGGTTTGGGCTAGATCGGTTACATATAGAACATTAAGGTCTTTATAGATGATTTTATTTGTGACAAAGTAAACAGCATTGAGGATTTTAAGAAGGATTTCGGATTGAATACGAGAGGAATTCGAAGGTTTGTGGAGCCTCAAAGCTCAACTCCGTTTGTCCAGATTGGACTTATTGCAGTCGAGTAGATCAATCGTTTGCTTAATGTATTGGAAGTTTGGACCGTTTGTCCAGTAAGTGCTGTAATTGTCGAAATCGACGTGCAGTTTCCTGTCTTTTGAGTCTGGTGTGAGGATTCCAGTTTAGTCGTTTGTCCAGATGTAGTTCAATATAGCGGATTTGTTCGAGAGGGGTGAGATCAACATTATTAAAGGAGACTGTAAGGCAGTCGGTAGGTTTATGGCAGGATTTATTTCAATCCTCCAATTTCGAAACCATTCTTGAGGACTGTAATATGGGATTGGAGAGTCTGGGATGCAGGTAAAGGGTTATTATTAACTGCGAGGGCACATGTGTCATCGGCATAAGTGTTAGGATTGGTCGGTATGTCAGGTGTATAGACGGTGTAGAGGATGGGACCGAGAATACTACTTTGATGAACACCAGCGGACTGAGAATAGTGGGATGAATAGAAAACATTGTGGTTTACTTGGAATAATCTATCAGTGATAAAGGAATGTAGGAAGTATGTGGGAAGTAGGAATTTACTAAGTTTGCAAAGCAGTCCCGGGTGCCAGACTCGATCAAAAGCCTGTTTTAAATCGAAAAAGACCCCCCCGAAGTACATTACGGGCTCCAAAGGAGACTAGACAACGTCATCCACACGATGACATTATTGGTTAGTGGAGTGGGATGTTCGAAATCCAAACTAGTGATTATATAATTGAAATCTAGAATGGGGAATAGGGGTTTCAGAATGAGTTTTTCGAGGATTTTTCCTATGGGCTTGAACCAGAATTAGAATTTAGGAGAGTGCCCTACCAACTGTGCCTATCCTCTCCCCATATAATAATAAGAAAAAACATAAAAGTCAATATCATAATATTACAGTTAGCCTCGCGTGACAGCCCAATTCCAACATCGTTTATTCCTTTTGAGTTATGTTTTGTTGTCTATTTCTTTTTGTTCGCCATACTTTTATTCAAGTTTGATAGCCTGTTAGTAAGAGAGATCCTTCAATAATTGCATTATGCTGTACCTCCTAATATATTAATTACCTAAAAGCACCATCAAAAAATATTTTGTTATTTTTTCAAATATAACAGGCAATTATCAGTCGTCATTTAAAATAATGTTACCTACTATTTAAATTAATATTATACCAATATTTTAATTTTTATATATTTTTTTATAAATTAAACAAAAAAAATTATAATACTGTCAAAATCTAAGTAAAGGTTCAGCGATATATTTTTAATGGAAAAATAATATGTATAATGAAACATAACCTTTAACAGTAGAGGTAAGGTGTGAGAAACTACAGATAGATATTAAATGTTCATACTTTTGGACTTCGAACCCATACCACTATGTCCCTTATAAACGTCTCCTAATATGAGCTATAAAGAACACAATTTAGGTTTGGGAAATCCCATATCTCTAGAATTTCTTAAACGAAATTCGCTTTTTTCTAAATATTCACTCACAACGTTTGATTTTATTAGGTAACCAGAAAAACACAACATGAGAAGGCCCTAGAAGAAGTCGCAATCTGTTCAAAAACCAAGATGGCTGAAAATGGATCATGAAAACCAGTTGGAGCTATATAAAATGTAAACAGGAAGTGTCCTGAAATGTGTAAGGAATTTTTGAACTGATAAAATCGGACATTATTTTTTTTTTAATTAATACTTGAATGGCTTTAACAAACAAAATTTTTTATTAATTTAGTATATTCAAAATATTGAAATATTTATTTTCATAAATATCTATAACACATTCCTATATCCTTTAGTTTTCAAACAATAAAATAAAATTACAAATAATCCTTTAAAAATCAGTGAATATAAAATAAAATTAAAATTAGATTGGAATGCTATATTGTTGTGATAAATTTTAACAAAAGAGGTTGACCGTGATAAATAATTTTAATTTAATGTGAACATTTGGCTAATGTAAAGGAAAATTTGTAAGCTGATATAAATGACCTCGGCAGCCTAGCCAGCATAAAGTTGTTATTTTAAATGATTTAGTTCTAAAATTTTATTAAGATTGTCCTTGAGGATGGCCAAATTGCCTGAAACGTCGGACTTATAAAGGAATAAAATATATTTTGAAACTAAATGGATAAAATTTTATTTATTTAAACAATATTAACCAATCTCAAGAACGTGTTAAGATTACAAATAAAATATAAAAAAGTTAAATTAGATAGGAATGCTTCCATCACATTTTTGTTGATACTGTATCTCAGCTTAAGTGCATTTATCTAATGTAGCAACAGCATTTCGAATTCGGAACTGAACGGCATCTATTATAGTGCATTACACAAACTACCAGAACACACGCTGGAATACACTTTTACATCACAGAAGAGAGACCGGATGCCGCCAAAGACCTTGAAGACTTAAAACGTCTGGAGGAACTGCAGGGGCGTTAAATTGTCGCCGGTGATTACCCGGCAATGAGATCGCAGATTGTCCGGTTGAGGAGCTCCCGCGGTAAGTGGATGCAGATGTATTCGCAACCGGATCCCTCGCCCATGCTATGGTAATGCGCTGTTTTCTGGAAACATCCACCGGCTGCGCAGGGCTGCCAAGGGAGGCTAGGGTTCTTCGGCTAATCTGTCTGCGATTGAATAATGGCCCTTAGTTGGCGATGAATATTTTATAACCCATGCGGCTGCAGTTGAACAGTACGGGGATCTCTGGAGTCAGTGGCTCAATCGTGTTGCATTAAAGTAATTGCAAATCAGCCTCAGCTAAGTGCATCATAATGGAAGGCCCGTGTTGCCTCGATAACGCAAGGAATGTCCCGATAGAATGATGCACATAGAAAATACATGGTTAAAGTTCTGATGCTAATCTTCTTATTTTATTTTATTACGACAAACTTTATAACAATAATAAAATTTAACATTTTATTATGAGGTGTAGATAGTTGACCGTAGATTAATGCTAGAAGAAGTTTGTCGGGGGGTGCGGCCAGCAAAGAACAACATAAATAAATAAATAAAATTCAATATTTTATATAATTCTAAATTTGTTTGTATACTATTCCTTTTCAATTGTATGTTACTCTAAATGTTGTTGTTATCTCTTTTGTTCTATAGCCCTGATGAAGACCTGAAACTCAGGTCGAAACGTCGGCATAAAATAAATAAATATGGTTTTGTTTATTTATGTTGTTCTTTGCTGACCGCACCCCCCGACAAACTTCTTCAAGAGTTAACATTTTATTATTTATTTATTATATAGGGGGAAATGGTTTTGAAGACATTTTTATCCATTTCTCATACGGTATATAGAGGTTAATTATTCTTTATTCGATGGATTAAAGAAATAATTCTATAATACAGTACAACTAACCAATCCGATTCCGTGAGATCGAACCTGGCTAATAATAATTCTTTAGAATCTAAAAATAGTTTTTATAATGTTGATGCGTTTTTTAACAGTGCTTATCTAAAATGCAGATTAAATTTTAGTACTGTGTTCTGATAAAAGCTTAAATAGTGTATCAGTCGATGAGTAACTACAGATATTTTTGTCATTTATCACTGATTATTAAATGATAGTTAAGACTTGGTGCAAATCAGTATTAGGGGGCAACACAATCTTCTTCACAAATACTAATGCTTAAAAAAAAATTATAATTATTGCTGATTTTATCGATATAGTCATATTTAAACACAAATATGTATTTAAGAACTCTGAGGTCGATATCTAAGGAAATAACCAAAATGTAATTCATCTGACGTATTTAATGTGATTTATAAAAACTCAAGATATCAATATAATCATCCCTCCTCATTATAGATTGACTCAATTAATATGTTTAATTGAATTAATGATATTTTCATTACGTTTATTCTATGCAATATCTAATTTCTTACCTATTTACTGTACTTATTTTATTATATATTTTAATATTCATGAACTTATAGTTCTTGTTTTAATTAATAATTTTTTTTACCCAACTTAATGCTTAATGGTATCATTTTATTCATATAAAATAAATTTTGCTTAATTTTTGGTTAAACCTTTATTTGTATAAGGTTTCTTATGTTCGGTTCTTTTGTATTTCTATTTATAATTTTCCCCTATTTTATATTTGAGAATTCCTTTAATTTGTTAGTTTAGGGAATTTCTTGTTTTAAGAGCACTTAATTTTTCAGTTATATTTTTGTTCTTTTATCTTTATTTGATATTGTCCATATAATATTAATACCATGTTTCAATGTAAAATTCACTTTACATACACATAGTATGCGGTTTCGTATGGAGTACGTAAAATTTCTGAATAAACTCCGCGTATTTAAGGCTAATATGCAAGCGAGAGAAAAAAAATATCTTTAACCCGTCATTGGTCGCTGGGTGAGAATTTCTCTCATGTTAATCGTTTTTCGGGTCTGGAAGCTGTTAGAGGGAGACTGTGGTTCCCATCTTCCTGGAATCTTCAGTTACGGTCTTTTCCTTCTATACCTCGCCCTCCAGTACTCTAGCAGCTCTGAGTAAGCGTCCAGCCCTCATTCCCTGACAATATACCCTTCTCATAAGACATTATCTCACGCGCGACTGAGGCTGCTATAAAAATATTCAAGTTGTGAGGATTCTAAAAATAAAACTGTATTTAATCCATAAAAATGTTTTTTTCTCGAGGAAGAAAATAGCAGAACTAGGGGAACGTAGGTTTGAAGTGGTAGGAACTTCATTAGGTACCTATTATTTACCATGAATCGATACTAAAAGTGTATATTAGGGGGTCTTATCATAAAAATTTGTCTTTTCATGTTGTCACTTCACCACTGCGCCACACCCATTATTACGGAGGGGATTTTTGAAATCTATCACAGGAGAACGAATAAAAAAAAAAAAGAGAATTGCCACCAATGCAAAAGACCTATATGTACCAATGATACGGTGTTCACTTGCATTAGTAATGCACAAGAGATTTCTTCAGACTAAGCATTTATTTTTTAAGATTAGTGTTATGCTCTTCTAATATGATCTCTGTTTTGATTATTTTTATAACTTTTTCTGTCTCAAAATATTATATTATGTTTAATAATATTTTATAATTATTATAAATTTGTTTTTTAATTTTTTTAAACTGGTTTGGTCTTGTATCAAAATCATTTTTTTAAATACTTTTTTGTGTTATGCTTAAATAAACCTAATCTATATCAAGTTTTATATTTTTAAAAATGCGTTTAAGAGCTTTAATTAAGAAATGTGAGAAAAAGTCTTACTCTTGTCCATCCGTGTTAAAATCGACCGAGCGACCGATGACGGGTTAAGAACGTGTATATTTATAAATATTATATATGTGAACGCTAATTTTTATTTGATGGAGTGCAACGAAACATCAGAAATAATTTTGGGAATCGTACATGTATAAGATCTTCATGTTTTTGAAATATCCTACCCTAGATTTAATCTTTCCTCTTCAGCTGATGTATGAAAAACCTAACAGTATAACATGGCTTTTTTCCATTTTCAACATACGGTCTCTCAATTTAAAATTGAAAAAAAATGTACACTTTGCTTTTTATAAGTTCAGGATGGTTTATTCATAATGAGTCGGTTTATTTTTCTGTCCTGAATCTCGATTAATGCAACAATAAAAAACTCCGTTATTGCAACATCGGCACCATCTTTAAACGTTACAATAAATCACTGGATCGAACTCAATCGACAATCCATCAACTCCAGGAGTCCAGACTTATTGATGTCCTTTTTTATACCGGATCGGGAAGGAAACTGTTTCAGTGGTTCATCCCATTAAACAAGGACCATGAGGAACTGACAGTTGAATGGTGGCCGCTGAAGGAGGATAAATCTTGAGCCTGCGGCGGGTGTTTAAGTCCCATTTTGATGTCCTTCTGAGGATGGCTACTTCTTCTTATTACCAGTCGTAAATCTTCCGCAGCAAACGTCTTCGGCAAATGCCTCAACGAGACATGATCTGTTATTTCTGAACTTACAGGCTCTAAACTGAAAAATTAATGTGTTTTACCTAGGAACCTAAAAATGTTACTAGTTTTATAAACTATTGATAATATTTTAAGACCTAAATTATATAGTTTTCGTTATACCTAAGTAATTATGTAATTTCAATTAAATGTGTATAGTGATGGCATAATTTCACTATTTCAGGTATATGAATTGGAACAGATCAACATGGCTTCAAACTTTTTTTTTTTACATATATACATATATACACATCAAGTAAATTTGCTGCAAGTGATATTATGACATGAGTGATATTATGTGGAGAATATACCCATTGATAGAAATCCAAAAACATTTCTAAAGGAGAAGATCTCGAGGCCATCTTCTTTTCGGACGCCAAGGAGGATTATTAGGTAGTGAAGGAGAAGCCAGGTTAGAAACGAGTTGGTTTGGGTGGTTGGGAAGTTTATTATGGAAGGATTGGTATCTGGTTCTGGCCAATTCGGCAACATGGGGGACATTGAAGTCCTGATTGATGATTTGATTTGTGACAAAGTAAGGAGCATTAAGGATTTTACGAAGGATTTTGGACTGTAAGGATTGGGTTCGAGAGGAATTAGATGGTTGCTTCAAATTCAATTTTAAATTTTATCAACTGTCTATATTAAGTGTATTTTATAAATCGTATATAAAATTTGAAAACCAGATATAACCTTGTTATTTAGCTTATATAAGATCCCAAATTTATCTACAGCATCCACATGAGAATAAAGTCTTTAAAACACATTTTTTTATTCTATAGTAGATTTACATATAAACTTTCTTTTTTTTAATTTATTGTGCACTATTACATTCTGTCTTACATTTGGACAACGGTAACAGGGATCATAGAGCTTATTTACACTATACCTACTAATATATAAATTAAATTATAACAAAATAAGAAATAGATGAGAAAAAAAAATTAATTTAAGCCTAAAGTAAAATAATATCTTAAACACAATCACTCCTATTTAAAATATCCAGGAGAACTCTGAATCGAGTTTCGGGGAGGATTGTAGGAAAGGGTAATGCTACATAGGAGTTGTGTTATGAAATAAGGATGATGAGTAAGTTTCTCATGGCATATGGTGAATTTGGATTCAGTAAGGTCTGATACAAATACGATATTAAGGTCATGTAAGGTCATGATGTTGGGTATTGTTGGTTACATAGTAAGGAGCATTGACTATTGTTCCAAGGACTTTCGATTGAATGGATTGAATGCGTCTGGTACAAATGAACCAAAACCTATCTAACGAAACATCATCAATTTTTTTTTTATCAGAATATCCAAAAGCTATGGATAATGAGCCCTCTCAATATTATATTATATTATATATCAGTATATTATATTATCTGCATTTATTTATTGACGTTATTGACCATAGTCCCAGAAGAATATTATTAATCACAAGCGTAACTTAGAACTTGAAAAATATTTGTTTTGTAGACTTTACAATGGAAACTAAGATCTGAAGACATTAATTTTTTTTAACCGACTGTTTATAAAACATTTAGCACGAGAAGGTTTTAAGATAATACTGTTAAACAAAGTTTCGGATGCATGAATGTTAATCTTGGTTTGTATATTGTATATTGTGTAAGAAATTACGCTTTATTTGTTTATTAAAATGATGATAAATGAGAAAGTTACTTGGACTAGACAATGAAAATTTAAAATTAACCAACACGGAACCTTAAATCACTCACACTTTTTAGATAATAACTTAATCTCCTACACGAAAATTCAAAATTGACACACAAATATAATTATGTGAATATTACCCATATTCTCGACAGCATAATTATATGTATATTTATATGCAAGGACGACCAACTCTATAAAATCATCCTTAGATTTTTCAATAATGCATCTATAATAATTTATTGTTGAATAAATGGTTATGAGCAGAATGTTAATTTTAGTTAACATTTATATTATTATATTTCTGCCATACGTTTGCAAAAATAAATTAAACATTTTCCAATAAGCAATTTTACTAATGGTACTTTTCTGAAAACTGTAAGAGTTGATCAATCTGTCTGCTGAAAGCCTCATTGGGAAAATTAGTACGGTGAAGTAATGACCACAGTGAAAATATAGAAATCTATGCTCTTGAACTAGCGAGGAATTTATTTCAATTCCAGAGAGAATGCTAAAAATGTGTATTGCTCTTGTAAATAAAATCAAGCTATTGAGCGACTTCCTTGACATGGGATTGAAACATTGACTAAACCTGTATACAGCACTAAACCTAAATAAAATGTGAATTATTGATGAAAGTAAAATTCTTTAATGATATTTCACTCCTAGCGATGCTCTGTGTGAAAACCAGGAGAGAAGTAGATGAATGGCCAATTACTGGCAAGGGGCCCAAGGTCGCTAAACCTGGAGCACTTGGAAATGCTTCGGTTTCCTTTTCTACGGCTGGACGTGAAGATCACAGGACTCAGTTGGAATAATGATAGTTCCAGGTAGCTCTTAGGGATACTTTGCGTACGAGAGAGGATAGTTTTACTAGAATATACATTATGCTAATTAATTTAATTTGAACTATGCATTTTCTTGAAGTTGGAATAAAATGGTGATTAAAAATCAATAACAACTCGATCAATTCTTGTGTTGTTATTATTATGTTGTTATATGAAAGTTCTCGTCAAACAATCAATAAACTATTTGCAGTACATGTCAATGGACAGTGACAGTTGACAATTGGGCCTCCGTATGATATAGACATCGCATTCGACATAGATCGCACACTGTGTTGAATGGGAGTATTCTGGAAGGGCCCAAACTTTTTTTTTTCTACATTGATCTAGATATATTTTCTATATCTTTTCGCTACGAGAAATTAATTCCTTCCTACTTCTATTTCTTTATATAATAACATTTACATTCGTTCATCACATTTTATTTATTTATTCTTCTGTTTATGTCGTTTAGAGATTTTATTTATTCTGACGGTCTGGACCGTCCATCTTCAGGGTATAGAACACAGTGTGAACATAATAATATAAAGTTGGGAATGTATAGTAGCAACATATTAAACAAACAAAAAAGACGAGATAAAATAATTTAAAAAAATATATAATACATTAAACAAAATGCGAACAAAGTTAACACAAATTCTATATTGGAGAAACATCACAAAACTTTAAAAATAGAATAAACACAGAAAATGCCAAAAATATCAAGACAGCTCTAATCAAATATGCAACAGTTAACAACTACTATTTTCATATTGATGAAACAGAAATAATAGACAAAGCACATATCAATAAAATAAGAAAAATCAAAGAAGCAATACACATCACAAAAAAATATAAAACAAGTAGTCAACTATAAATTAGTTTTCCGACGGGTAGTCGCACACTACACAGACATGATTAGTAAAATAAAATAGGTATTGACAATATACCAAAAATAAAAAGAAATAGAACATAAACAGTGGTTAATGCCAAACGATGACTGTTGTTAATTTTAAATATGTTTTTTAGTTACAGTTTTTATATAATAAATAACATAATTTCTAACAAAATTTAATCTGAAAATCACTAAAAAAAAAATATGTTATTGAATGTATATAGATTAATGTTAAAACAAAAAGTTGACTATAATTCATAAGAAAAACTTTTGAGACTATATATATATATATATATATATATATATATATGTTTTAAATAGGTCCTTGAAGATGGACGGACTGTCCGAAACGTTGGTAAGGTTGATGAACTAATGTAAAAGTAATTAAACATAGAAATGGGAATAGGATGAATTAATTTCCAAAAACGATGAAAGAAGGAAATAACTTAACAATCTTCTAAAAATAATTTATCATACAAACTTAATTTAATATAACATTTTGTAAAAGAATACAAAACAATTATGTTAGATTCATATCTTTAAGCTTGGTGACATAGCATGGTGTTTATATATCAAGTGTTAGTTACAATGAATCAATATAAAATCTTTCATAGTAAAATTTATGTTTCTCTTATTTTATTTAGTTAAACAGTCAATGGTGATAATATAAGTTGTAATCTTGACCTATTCTGCTATACAATCATATTGGCAACAGAAAGATAGACTCCAAATGAAGGGCTGTGTCATATGAATACACGATAAGGAGGATTTTCGTTTATTATTATTATGGCAGGTCCATCGAATATAATCTAGATAAACCATAAAAATATTTGAGTAGCGTTGTAATAAATGCCAAAACCACAACCACAAAACCTGCACTGTCGTTTAATAAGCAATGTTGTTTGGTTTAATTTCCATCTAAACTGTTAAGTTTCTACATGTTATTATCTGTCTTACTGCATGTATTAAATTTTCATTCTATTCTTTTATGTATCTGTAATAGTTCTATACAGCATTTATTTGCTAAGAATTATTGCTAAAAAAAAGTAAATAAAGAAATTTTTTTTTTATTTCATACTTCCCAAATAAATATACCATAGCCTAATGTATTTAACATAAAATACTTATCAATAATAATATGATATATGATTTCAATGTTTCTATTCACGGTGTATTAAAATTATTATTACTAAATTGCATTACTTTGTCTTTTTTTTTGTTATTTCTTAGAAATTATAAGGTCAATACTCAATAATCAATACACTATGGAGTAAATTTATTTTCTTTATTAAATTTATATTTTTTATATGTAATATTTTATCATAGCTATGTAGTAATCAGAGTATCACTATTTCCCGAAACCAAATATAAGATAGTCTTATCTAAGATATTTCACACACAAGTGTCTAGAATTAAATTCTGTGTAATATGAAGTCATTCGAAACCCACTTCTGATGAGCTATTATCGTAACTGAATTTTCTGAACCATAAATTATGTGCGACTGCGATTTTGCAACTTTTGAATGATAATCGATTTTTAAGAAAAGAGGTTGAGTATAGGCATAAGATTCAGATTAGAGTTTAGATTCAGTCTAAAAATGAATCTCAAAATGCCATGAAATTGTGGTGTTGTTAAAGTTGTTAAGGAGTTAGTGTGCAGTGTATGTAATAGATTGAAAAGTTTAAAGCATTTATGTATTTTTCTTTGTAGCACCAACCTAATTAAAAAGCCCGATTCTAAACAGATTTTAGTAAATTTAAGTACCATGTTAAAACCTATGTTTTTATTGGAATTGTTTGAATAGTGGACACAAAAATTTAACATTTTATTTAAGATATAATTTGTTATTTATCAGACTAGCTTCTTCTCTTTACGTATGCGGTGGCTCTAGTGATCTCGCTTAGTATTCTCAATACCAGTGACGTGGGTGCAAAAGAGACGCTGGGATCTAATGGAGCCCTGCTTTGCCATCCGAATGAGGGTGACAAAGCTTGTTTAGGGGCTCTCAAGGCTGAATGTAAATATTGTTTATATGCAAATGTTTGTCAGATTTATTAATTTTTATTATTTATTTACTTTTCTACTCCTTTTTTTTCTTTAGTTTAATCAGTATGTTTAGCATGAATGAACACTTAGAATAAAAAATATTTATTTCCATTAATTGTGAAGTCTTGTGTTATTAGTCTTCAATTAAAACAGTAATTGTACGATCTGGAGCTGTGGTCCAATTTATTTTCTAACAAGTTTTGATATTCCTCAGTAATTAGGCTTTGATTAAAGATACGAAAATTAAATATGGAATAGATATTTTTTTTTTATCAAATTATTTGATATTGTCATACTGCATCCTTGAATATCTTCCATAACAGCTAAGAGGAAGAAAGATCACCATAATACACCTTGAGCAATTAAAGAAATAGAACATCAGACGTGGGAGAGCCGACCTTCTCAGATGCCTCATGGTCATTTGCATATGAAACGGGTCATTATTCCTTCACTGGGAAAAGTTAAAGCCCAAGTTCTGGGGTGGCGGTAAAGCGCATCTTTGCCGAAAGCGGTCTTTATAACCACATCACATCCTCGTTCTTCATCTACCATTTCCATAAATTGGCACCCACTCCCTCAGAGATCTGTTTAAAAAACATGAACGAGGGTGTTGTCGTTAGAGACAGATAAGTGGCGGGATGAAACGATTGCTCCATGAGTGGATGAGCGTTCTTAAGCTCCACTAATGGAGATGATGATGGGGGGATTTGCCTAAAGAGCCCCCGTGCGTCGCCATCAGGAGCAACTATTGTCCCTAAAGAGTCCAATTGGTGAGCCTAATTGATGGATCCATCGCTTCCGATTAAAATATTTCGAGACAATTATACCAGGAGTGGGTTAATGTCCAAGGATTCCATCAAGCTCAGATAGTCGAGTCGATGGAACAGGTGTGGGAATTTAAATGGGATCGGTGGAGGAGAGACCAGTGGCATAGCTTGCTTAATGACCACGCTCATGGTGCCATTTAGGGTGCGGAATTGCATAGGCAACCAGGGCTAAACTGAAGTTATTGATGCATAATACCGTGATTTTATGAAACATAAGTGCAGAAAGATAATTTTTTTTTTTATTATCAGAATTCATAATATTCACTCGCGTTTTATGTTTCAAATCGTCTACACACGCCTAAGCATACCTACGTTAAAGCACCAGAGGATACATTGTAGACAATTTTTGGTAGATTATGAAGATGGTCAGGGATGCGGTAACAAGAAAACAAAAATAGTTAACAACAAACTATTTATTTACCGACGTTTCGCCCCACTTGGTAGAGATTTATCGGGGCTAAAATGATAAAAAAAAAGATAAATAAAAAAAATACACAAAAAACTATTTCAGGAAACAGCTATTTGTATATTTTTAGTCCTGATGAAGCTCGACATCAGTCAGTAAATAAATAGTTGTTAACTACTTTTGTTTTTTTATGACCGCATCCCTGCCCATCTTCTTCAGAATTGAAATTAATATGGTCAATTATTTATATATATAATTTTTGGTAGAATTCAATACTTTTCAAATGTTCGTTCTAAAAAAAAATTCGGGAGGCCCTATCGTATTCCTCTGCTAATGATAAAAATATCTGAAATATAGTTGATAATGTCTCCTTTAAAAATGATGAAAATCGTTTATTATGAAAAATCATCATTGAATCATTCTGAAATGTTTTTATTCATTTATTTTTTTTTTTTATGTGACGACCGATAGTTCCGTTAATGTACTAACAATAACTGAATCGATTTTATTTTTTAAATGACGAATTACTGCCATTTACTTATTTAAAAAAGTCCAAATACAGTAAGTTACTTTGACAAATTCATGTGATTATACCGCAATTAAGATATAATCATAATTTCCAATAATAAACGCTGTAACATGGTAATAAACCAATGAAAGATTTTTCTTAGATGATACATATTTAATGTATTATATGAATGAAAAAAATAGAAGTTTGTAGTTGGAAGAATGTCTGAGTGGTAATCAAGAAAGGTACATGAACAACAAAAAAACTATTAACTAGTAACCTTAAAATAAATAAATAAGTCTATACCAATAAATCTAATCAGGGGTTCAGTACTGTAAGGAAGTACTGTTACTAGATCAACGATTGTACAGGGAGGTGATAATGTCAAAATTACGTTTGACCACCAGATTTTCACAAATTTAGGAATTAGTTATTTTATAATATGATAATAATACGTAATAACAAGTTAGCTGTGGTTTTGATACTTTATTTACCTTTCTTGACCGCCTACCTCACCATCATCCTACAATAAATCATATACGGTCAACTAATAATTTGAAGGTTTGTAGTGTAATAAATAGTATTAATAATTTATAAATTGCCAATGTTTCGGGTAAGATTGCAGTTCTTCATCGGGGCTATTGTGATTGGTGGACGTGTATGACATGACAAAAGGATTATTCAAAGTGACCAAAGGATTATTCAAAATCCATTTAAAATGATGAAAAAACAAGGAATCTAAGTAGTTGAATCTATTAAATATAATAGTTTTGCTGACCGCAACCGGTACCATCTCCTTCTTATTCACATAAGGTTTATGATTCACATCAATAAATAAATATATGTAAATAAGGAAACGAAATAATAAATAAATTTATATTATGGAGGCGCTAACATGGGTATGAAAATATGTCACTAAAAAGAATATTACTACATACTCAAAAAATTGCTCAAGAAATGTATAATACACCATTTTATTCAAAGGAAAAAATCGAAACTCATGAAGTTGGCACTATACCGTTGACTTATCTACTGCTTTTTCTTCACCATTAGCCTGATTACTATAACTTTATGTAGAATATTCATGATACAAATACAAATGGACCTACACGTCGTAAAAGTTATTTTCTTGATATACCCGACAAAAAATTTACAAATTCGACTTTATATTTTTAATTTTCTATTTTTGTAAAGGAGTGACTGTGATAAGATTTATAACGTTATTGTACTTGTAATACAAAAATAATGAACCCAAAAATATAGTATCTCTCTTATCCTGAGCATCTTGATGTAGCTGTCCTATTTCAAGCAGGGCGAATGGAAATAACTGTTGTTACGCAAATAGTTGGGTCACCGTGTTGAATGGAAGCTGTGGAAGGGAGGTATCTCACAGCCCGGCAGGGCTTGCTGGGAATGCAGTTAAGGCAACAGCCCATTACTGCGGCTTGGAACACTCCTGGCCACCCAAACTGCCACTGGCGGCTACTGTCGACTGAAATAGCTGGGGTCTGAATGTCAAGATGGGTAGAATTCCACATCATAGAAACCATTTAAAGTATAATTAAATACCAAGTAGATAATCTGAAAGGCATTATTAGTAAAAGAAATATGTGAAAGTCAGAAAAAAAATGCATCTAAAGATATACCGATAATAAAATATAATCATACTGCGAAAGTACTAACTAGTTCATGTTAAAATATTCTACTCGGTGTATACTTATTCGAAATCAGTATGGTTCTTCAATTAAAACATTTGTTTTTCAAAGAAGATTATACGAATTTAGAAATTCAACAATTCAAAAATTTTTTGCCACCATGACTGATAGGACATAGCCTCAGTTCTATCATCGAAACTAAACTATTATCAAAAAATTGCAAACAAAGTTTTTAATTAAATTTGAAAATTCCAATTCATAAAATCGCGTTTGTGGAATCTTAATGATGGAATGATGTATGTAATGCCATAAATACTGTCTCACAGATTCTTTAAAATAAATAAATAAATAAACGCTCAAAACTGCATTAGTCAAAGTAATATGAATAATTTCAATTTTTTCTTTTATTAATGTTGAAAATGTAAATAAAACAACAGATAATAGAATTTGAAAACATCTAAATCAATTTACGTCATTAAAAATCTGAAATATTGTCAGACAATGTTTAATTAAATATTCAGAACATAGGTAAATATTTTGTGGACATTATCAATAAAATTAATATCTAATAATTTTAAATGTACTAAACAGAAGCTATCAAAATGTTGTAAGAGATATTAAGATAAATATATATTTCAGAAATATACATATTTTTTTATAATCTGTCTAATGCAAAGAACTGGGGAACTGGCGTTTTGGTAAGTTTTACCAGTGACATGGAGCGCTGGGAAATTGTAGCTAGTTCTACTAGACAAAAGAATTTCGATAAACAAAAACGTTAAATTGCGGATTAGGTGGAATTCTGTTTGTAAAGGGAATCCACAACTTGTAGCATGAAACTGGACGAAAACAATAGAGCTCCTTCAAAGATAAAATGCATCCAACCTACAAATCACGATATTTGATTTATTCGATTTGTCTCGTATGGTGGAACAGACTAGCCATACTTGAAGGCTATTAATATGTAATTAGCAGTAGCATAATAGCTCATTAAGATTATTTTTTCAAATATTACTAATTATAAATTTAAAAAGTCGTTCAATAAAATGACTAAAATATCAAGAAATGGATAGTCAGGATGGTAATAATGACATGAATAATATAACTAATATTTAGGGGAGTAACTATCTTTCTAATAAATTAAAATTCTATTTGAAGATATTGTAATTATCTTTTAATTTAAAATACATGATTGTAGTTAATTATTTTAACTTATTTTTAGACTGACTTACATCGAATTTGGTCGTATCATACATTGAATTATAAGTTGTATCATTGGAGATCAATTCATATTGTACTTTAAAATAGTATAGCCTCCACAACGCCCTAATAGTTAAAATGTAATTTTTTTTTTCTTAATTTATTGATATTTACAACTGTATAAAAAATACAAAAAGTAAATTTGATCATACTGACATAATGATATGATACAGCATGTAGAGAAACTACCCAGTAGTAGAACTCTAAAAGCAGTTTACAATATAAGATCAGGAGGCCATCTTCTTTTCAGGCGCCTCGGAGGATTGCCAGGAATCGAAGAGGAAGTAAGGTTAGAAACTAGTGGGTTTGAGTGGTTAGGGAGTTATATGTAATAATTATATTTCACTTACATCTATAATTTTTACGTGTTATTTTAGCAGCAGCCGATAGATGTTGTCATCTGATCGGACCATATTGAATGTAAATTTTTAAATGAATAAAATTAAAAAAAATTAAAATTAGTACTATTTTTATTTTTTTTATGAGATCCCAAATGACGGCACAAGATTGGTTCCTGGTATGCTACAGCAAACAATGATTAGAGCCGTTACTAGTTAAACATTTCCAAGGCCAACAAACTAAGCAAGCTAGAAACACATCATAAATACACGAACGTCAGAAACTCCTAGGCTTAAGCACGAGAAACTCCATAATTTATGCCAAAGTAAACAAAACGGAATCCTACGAACGTACACAATCCTACATTACCATCCAGGGGAGAGGAAAACATACCTGCACTATCCTGCCAAAGGGCACACAATTCAATGCCGAAGTAAAGAGACAACGGATTGCTAGAGCCGCCTGATGTGTCTAATGATTGTTATCAGGGGAAGCATTACTGTACGAATCACTTAGCTACAGTTAGCTGTCCTACAAACCCAACCTCAAAAAAAAAAAAAAAAAAATACTTAGTGTCTCCTAGACGTGTGGTTTTTTATCGTATATAATATGATCCCCTTGCCTCTTAATGCTAACGGTTTGTTTGTCAAGTCTGGTCAATAGATGAATAGCTTGTCCCGGGTCCGGGTCCCATCCTCTAGGCCTCTGATTAAACTCTATCTATTATAATAATTTATGTAAAATCATAATAAACTGATATAAATTATTCGCAAAAAAAAAAAAAAAATGAAGTGAATGAAGTAGTGAATATAAAAAAAAGTTTCTTTTTTATTAAGTTTTGGAAAGTATACAGGGTGCCATACTATACGCTTTAACTTAAAAATTTTTAGAATTTTTATCAGATTTTTGCTGTGCCATAACAGTGTTATATCTTTTGAGAGTATCATGAAATGTCTAATCATATCTAGTACTCCTCCAGTGTTTATAATTCTGAAATTTTCAATAGAATGTGGTACTTTCTTTTTGTGATTTTTGATATGGAATAGGATTTCAAGTAGAATTCATTTCGGTCACTTTTTTATCCAACGCGGCCAGAAGACGTAAATCGCAAAAAAAACAACAATTATTATAGTCTGACGATTTGATTGTAAACGGTGCTGAAAATTGAATAAATTCAACAAACAAAATCGTTTCGGAATTTGACTCCTCATTAGAATCTGTTTTCAAAACTCGAGTAGTTATTTACTGCCATATGTTTTATTTACCATAAAATAGGTGTCATCATTTCAGCATTCTCTGGCGGTCAAGGAAACGCAAAGTAGGATCTCGTATTCTGAAATAAAATTATTTAAAACAGAAAATTATGTTTTTTAAACGATTTGGGTCTTCAAGTATGTTTAATTTCCCACACTATTTATAAATAAATCGTTTAAAAAATATATTGCTTTTGTTAAGAATCGAAAGAGAATTATTTTATTTTTGTTTCCATTAGTTTTTAATATGATTATTAGTTTAAGTTATAAGAAAGAAACTGAACTTACGCTAAAATATAGATGATGAATGATCACTGGTCTCGGTGTTAACATAGCCGTACATGTTTACTGCGGAGTATTATCGCAGAGCAACATCATAGTGTTACCGCAGAGGGCAGAGTAGAAGTATAGACTGAAATGACATCACTCGCGGCATAACACCGTATGAAGGCAGTTCGTAGTTCGCATTCGCATTAGAGACTTGAATATAGTTTAGTTATTTCTTTTAATTTGAAATATAGTTTTTATTTGTTATTTCTTTGTTTTATTTGTTATTTTCCATTATATTTATTAAAGAAAATTCTCTATATGGAGCGCTTCACGCATCCAGTATTAAACAAATTAAAGGTAAGTTCGGTGACTATTTTAACGACTGGGTAAAAGCTACGAGCGAATAAGTTTTTGCCACTCTTCCCAACAGCCGTTTCTGACGGTTTAAGCTTTTAGACGTGTTGGACCAAAAAAAGTTCATGATATTAATTTGTCTATGCTATCAGATCCATAATATCTAAAAAAAAGTACACCATACCATCAGAAATTACCAAGTTAGATATGTAATATCATATAATATAATAATAGTACTTTTATAAAATAGAACACATTTCACTTTTTATAACCCATTCGGAAGAATAGGGGCTAAGACCCCTATATAAAAAAGAAAAAAAAAAAATAACATCAATGTTTCTGATACCATGTAACCAGATCTGCGAGTATTCAAGATTTTTATGGATATTATCGCCAGACTTTTTTTTTTTTTATATAATTTATTAATTGTTATTTACAACTGTACAAAATATATACAACAAGTAAATATACTGAAGGTGACATAGTAACATGGTACAAACATGTGGAAAATCTACGCATTGATAGAACTCCAATAACATTTATAGAGGAGAAGATCTCGAGGCCATCTTATTTTCAGACGCCTAAGAGGATTATTAGGTAATGAAGGGGAAGCCAGGTTAGAAACAAGTGGATTTGGGTGGTTGGGAAGTTTATCATGGAAGGGTTGGTATCTGGTTCTGACCAAATCGGCAACATAAGAGATATAGAGGACCTGATGGATGACTTGATTCGTGACAAAGTAGGGAGCATTTAAGATTTTACGTAGAATTTTGGGCTGTAAGGATTGGATTCGGGAGGAATTTGATGGTTTAGTGCAGGTCCAAAGTTCAACTCCGAATGTTCAGATAGGGCGTATAATTGTCATGTAGATCAGTCTTTTGTAATGGACTGGCAGTTTAGACCGTTTGTCTAGTAAATGTTGTAATAGTCGGAATCAAAGAGCAGTTTCCTGTCTTTTCAGTCTTGTACGAGGATTCCATGTTAGCCGTTTGTCCAGATGTAGTCCTAAGTAACGGATCTGTTCGACAGAAATAAGTAGTGTATTATTAAAGGATACTGTGGGGCAAGATGTCATGGGTTTACGACGAAGAGTTAATGTAATTTAGTGGGATTTATTGGAATTTGTTTTAATCCTCCAGTTTTGGCACCATTCTTCCAGAAAAAAAATTTAATTGACTTAAAACTGACTATCACGGTTATCTGATTATTTCTGAAATGGACGATGAAAAAAATTTTAATGATTTTAATTATTGAAAATTGTCTAACAGATCTTCCACTAGTAAACAAAATGTAATAGTAAAATAATGTAAGGTAACAGTAGAAAGATGAACCGTACAGCTCTAATCCAATATTACAAATGCCGTTTTATCACTTGATCTTAGATTAAAATCATATTTCGTTTATGAGAAAATAATAAGCATTGTGGGTTATATCAAGGATATTGGACTTAAAAATCATTATTTATGACTTAGAGCTATAGTATAGGTTTATAACTAAGAGTAAGCCGATTTGATACCCTTCTGGCGATTTATAGTTACTGAGAATGGGACAAATTGCATTGCTAATAACCGAATGAAGCGTTTTATACATATAAAGTAATTGATGTTAAATATTTAAACTGTTTCTAAACGCTTTCAGTGAACAAACACTCAACGTTCATGAATGCTAAATCCAAACCGCCGAAGCATTAAACTTTCTTAAGCAAAAGATACTTTAAATTCAGTTAAGCATTTTAAAGCCAAATCGACTCACTTGGCAGTCGGAAACGGAACGAGGGAATCTAAAATAAGAAGAGGTTATACTTCTCCTTAAGAAAGGGTGAAAACTGAATATTTTACTGAATAATTCTCTAAGTGTAAATACTTACAACATGATAGCTCATATGACATTATAAATTTTATTGAAATAAAAATTATTAAACGACCATTTAGTCCCCAGGCTGCTAAAATTCTTAAATTGGGGTCAATTAAGAAATTGTAATGAGATGGCCATTTGTCATTAAAAATATATACATGGATTTCCTTCTAATATATTTAAATTGTCTGAAAAATTATTAATTTCAGCTGCCAGGATTCAAAAATGTTGCATAGCTATTCAAATTTACAAAAGAATTGGTGACCATAAATTCAATGTGATAAGATGTTCAGAGGGGGGGGGGGTCTGTGGATTAATAATGAACACAGATAAGTAAAATTCATTTTATTTATGCCACCTAAACCAGCCTTATTGTAGTTTTATAAACAAAACTTATAGTTGCCAATGTTTATTTATTTTAATTTAAAAAAATTTAAATTTAATTTTCTTTGCCTTTTACATAATTTGTTTTTATTCATTATTTAATTAGTTGTATTTTATTGTATTTTGTATAGGTTCATATTTTTATTTATACAAATCATATTAGTATTTCTTTATTTGTATATTTCATTACTATTATTATTTGAAATTTAATTTTGTTTTATTTTAATTCATTAAGTATTATTGTTATCTTTTACATTTTTCTCCTTTTTTTTTCTTGGTTCTTCTATTTCTGTATATATTATATGAATGAATATTTAAACACAAATACTTAGTGGCTTTAATTTGTGGCATATCGTATTGATTATCATCAATGTAGTAATCAATGTATAGTAAAAAAATAAATTAAATTGAATAAACCAAACTACTTTATAAAATAAGTATAATTTATTTATGTTGTTTGTTATTCCACTAACCGTGATCCCTTTCCCTCCCGACCCCTTCTCATAAAGTTTATAATTATTTTGTAAATAGAATTCTCCAACTGCAATCATATATAAATCGTGCAAAACAATCTCTACTGTTCTAAAAGCTCCCTCTAGAAAGGTTTTAACAACCGAATTCAGAAATATGATTTATAAGCCTAAAATGCATGTAAAACATTTTTCTAACCTGATCACACCGATACAATGAAGATAGTAAGTTTTGTTCAAAGTTAAGACGAATTTTCTTTTATTTATAAAAACATTGGATAAATAAATAGATAACAAACGCTAAAATTTTAATTAGCACTTAACAGGAGCGTAAATGACTGAGAGGTTGGCCAAAATGTAGATGGGAAGATCGAGCTAGTGGTGGCCTTGAGGAGAGTGTCGACCGGGGTCGGTGGACGGAAGTATAGTGATCGGCACCGAACATTCTGGCTTACCAAGGTTTTGTTTAAGATTATTACAAAGCATGATCTCCACCATCATTTCCTAAATTAAAAATGCATCAAATAAAAAAATTTATATAAATAGAAAAGATTTAATATATAAGTAATGTATCTAAAATGCAGTTGAATTGCAGTGCTCAGTCAGCCAAAGCGGAACTAATCTTGCTGTCTTCCGGGAATACTTCAAGCTGAGTTCCTGCCCCGCTATTGGGTGTCCGACCTCTGCAGGTGTCTTCCCGAGCATTCAATAAGAAAATTATGTCATAGTTACTTGGTGAATATATCTTCTATTACTTATTAATACTGATTTTCCAGAATTTCTGCTTCTCTTATTACTTCCCTATAAATTTATTTATTGTAAATATTTACGCTCCAATTTTAATTAAATCTGATTCATTGTATTTTATTTTAATCTTCTTATTTCTATATGTTCAGTAGGCATTTTTTTTTTTTTTGTATGCTGATATGATTACATTAGGTGCTATCCTAAGACAATGTGTAAAAATAAATGCACCTATCCAAAGAGTCCTTCACATGAACAAGAAATCCTTTGTGTTAATAAGAAAATCAAATGATCCGTTGTAAAAAAAAAACTCAGTAACAAGAGTCATACAAACCCTTTATTTTAAATTGTCTGTTGCTGTGAGAATTCGTTTTTAAGAGCTTCTTGAGATGTAAAAACGATTATAAACCATGTTTCTGCCTATAATTTATCAAAGCTGTGTACTATGAGTTCAGTAGATTTCCAGTCTGCTCTAGGCAGTTGCATGAAAATCATTTCTTCGTTTATTTATCGTTCATAGTTTACATTTACCCATTTTATATCACTATTTATCCACAGTGGATATAACCTAGCTGATATTTAAGATCAATAGATTTTACATTCAAACAAAGGGTTTTATCTTTAATTTAGAGCCTTTTTGAGAAAAAAAAATGTGAAAAATCGATCGTATAAAATCGGACTTCCGACAATTCGATTTAATCGAAAAACTAGTAGAATCATCCCAGGCCCATCCTTATCTTAGACCTTAAATATGTAATTTCTACTTCGCACAACGTTTGACAAAAGCTGTTCACACATACAAACAGACAGATATCTTTGCAAGACTTCATTGTTTCGACTCAGAGGATCTTAAAACGTGTATTTCTTTTGAAAATTCATATTTAAAATTATCAACGATCGCATTATTTCCCTTTTATAAAATTTACTTAAAGCGGGAAGAGGAGGCTCAAGATAGTTAAATCGAGCAATATTTAAAATGTGGTAGTATGCCCCTCCCGCCTTCTGTGGTGTCCTTGCTTAGATACTTATCTTACCTTCAAAAACAAACCCTAAAAACAATAGAAGGCAATCCTTTCTGGCCAACCCGCCCCGATAAACCCCGATTTAGTTCCGGTCTAATATAACATTTGAAGAGTGAAACTTATGTTCAAATTTTGAACCGAGCAATATTGAAAAGAGTTACTAAAATTGGAAAACTGCATGAAAACGTCTTCCAATTTTTGCCACTTTTTAAATATTTATCGACCTTAATTTTTCTCTTCCCGTTTTAATTAAATATTTGAAAAATGTTATAGACCCGCCGCCTAATTTTAGTGGAGAGGATCGGCGGGTAAAAATTGCCCTATTTCTAAATTCTAATATTTGTTTGTGTTATGATCTCAGAATTCTTTAACATAGAGATAAATAAAAAGTAACTTAAATCAATATGAAAAGTGGAACTATATACACCATATATAAGTGATTGAAAGTATAAAGAAAAATTATTGAGCAATATCACGAAAATATTGCATCAATACAAAACATTCTTGTAGGTTTGACTATATTTTGCTGAATAATTTCAACCTACATGCCTAAATATACAAAGAATCTCTTACAAGAGATAGGATGAGTAACCTGTTATCAATTTAACTATAAGCTTGCCTACTAATCCATCGTCCCACAGCAGACAACTATTTAGCTCAGAAGAGGCGGTAGCTGGGGAGCTAATGATAGCTAATAGTACCCCTCGCCTCGAGAGCTGCGGCCTTGGTAGCGTAGATAGCGTGCCTAGAGAGGCCTATATCTGTCCGATCGGGTCCAGCCTATCTCAGCGATGTCTTCATCCATTCGCTACGATTCTATGTAGGGATCCTTGAGTTATGAAGGAATTTTAATCACAGTACAACAAAAACAATTATTGGCTATTAAGTAACTGCTGTATTCTCTTCTAATCTATGCTTACGTATACAGTAGTGGTTCTAATTCAGTTATGAAACACTACCAAAAAAAATATCACTATTAAAGTACCTTGGTACAAAAAAATTGATGTCGCTTTGGATTAAAATTCATGTGGTTTTCATAGGAATAAAATGTATAAATAGAATTGTATGCAGGACTTTCTCCTTAAAAAAGTAAAATCCTGTCCCTAACATTTCAATTGAAAGATAGTCTCAGAATGATAACGAATAACCTGTAATTGTAATATACTGGGGGTTAAATATTGGCTGTTGAAAAATATTTTATGTCTGATATTTTAATTAAGTATTTCCAGGCACTTGGTTACATTGGTCAACATTGGTTGTTCCCAATGAAATTGAATTACAGAGTCAATAATTTTTATGAAGCTTCTTAAATACGTTAAGTCATGTATATTGGGCGTAATTAATCTAGACAGTATGTGTTCTGAATATTTTAGACTAGCGCCCTGAAAAAAAAATGTTTTTAATGTCTCCCCTATTTAAAGGGATACAGTATTTGTTCGACACCTAGTAACACTAATCCTACTTAGTTTTTCCTCCGACAAAAATTTAATGATCGCTAGTCACACATGAATATTATCAACTAAATGATACAAAAATATCACCGTCATAACTGATTAATATTATTTAATTAATACCATACTTCATTGTGGCATAAAGTTTGAGAATGTATTGTTAGCAAACAGAAGAATAAAAAGTAACAGAAAAATAATAATTCTTTTTTCTTTAGTTTTGCCATCATGTTCATTAGATTCCCCCATATTTCCCAATTTCAGATCAGTACGGTTTTTATTGGGCTAGTTTACATAAATAATTTTAAATCTTTCATAAATTCCGAATACTTCGGATTAAACTAAGTTCAAAATGTTTTTGATTACTATTTTCATTTTTTTATTATCATAAAGTTTAAAGAAAGATAATCCTTCCTAGTATTTAAAAAAAATGAAAATGATAGGTATAATTTATATATAAGATATCTAAATTAAAAAAAAAAAATATCACTGTAGATATTTCTAACCTTTATAGAAATATCTACAGTGATGTAAAATGTATTATCAGACAACATTATTCGTTATAGGAAGTACATAAACAAAATTGAACTATTGAAGATTAAATAAAAAAAAAATCCTGTGATATTCTGATTAAAATATCAAAAATATGTGCTGAATCTTTAAAATATGTTTCCCAATCAACATAGGTTGACGGTACTAATTTAAAAATATTTGGTTGACAACCAACAAACATTTCTCTTGACAATTAAAAATTGCAGCATTTTCATCCCAAATTTCAGGTACTATTAATACACAATCACTAACTTCCTGGTAAGGTTTAAAAACTTCCTGGCTGGAAAGGAAAAGAAGTTTTTATGCCCAACTAAGGGGGATATATTAAAGCTACGTAAAAACTAGGAATACCAAGATCGGGATTTAAAAGCAATTTTTATGCATGAGCGAATTCTTTTTATCAGGGTATAATAATATTTCTCAGCTCGAAAACATTTACAAAAAAAGTAATTGCAGGGGTTCTTCAACACTTTGAACCGCACCGAAGAAGAAGGTCTTTAAAGGAGAAACGGGAGGTGGGGGTTGTGTGTGGCCGCTCGTAAATCTCGAGACACGGAACAGAAGGAGAAGGGAACAGAAGGAGATGAAAAAGAAAGGAAAGGTAGAAGGGGGAATAAAAAGGTGCCGAAATGGCAGTTAGCTTGATGGGCTCGATAAGTGACTGGAGCAGCCCAACCCAAGCAACTCATTACCGGCTTCGCTTCTTGTTCCGGTCGTCGGGTCTCCTAGCTTCTTATGGCCTGCCATTGGATGGAATGGTACTACTGGCTCTTACTAACCTCTAATACTTCAGTTTCAGAGAGGAAATTATCTGATATCAGCTTGATATTTTAATTTCACACATTGAATATTTTCTACAAATAGAACATGACTCCATTTTTTGGCGTCACCGGCTTTTTTAAGGTTGATTTCCTTGATTATTGACTTTAGGTCTCGTAAGAGAACAATATTGATATTACTTGTCACTTACAATGCTACAACATTGTAATAACCAAACATTTAACATGGTAAATGTTTTCATTTCATCAGTTGATAGTTTTAAATAACTCAGTTAGCGTATATAAAATTATTTTATAATAAAATAATACTTTTTATTTATTGATAGATATTACAATCTGCTACACAGTTGTGGGCAATAGGTAATAGTGATGAAAGCTCTCTTATGAAATTATTAATTTGAAATTTAATAACAATAATAATGCCAAATGTTTCAACTATGGTTCAATATCGATTAGTCCCAATATTTGAATAGATCTTTGCTTTCACTCGGCCTCTTTAAAACATATATTTTGAATATAATACCTAGCACAATCCTCAAACTCATTTCACCTAAGTTTTGGTTGACTCCTTTTACATGATGGTCCTAACCCCCCCCCCACCGTGTACCCCATCCGAAAATCTCTATAAATTCAACTTCATTAAATTCCTTGCCAATAGTAATTAAAGTATTGAATTAAAACATATAAAAAATCCAAATTAAAGTCAGAAACAGCAATTCTTATTTTTAAAACAATTCTCAGGCTACTGCTGATGTATATCTGTGAAGTCTGAGGAGCGAAATCCTTAACGAAAAAGAAAAAAATTACAATCTTTTCAAAATAAAGTCATAAGAATTGCAGTAGATGTTCCTTGCTTTGAAACAGCCAATTGAATCGGGAATTACAAATAGAGACAATAGAGGATTACATCAAAAAAAGGTTCATGAAGTTCCACTCCCAGTTACCTACAGTTAAAGAAGCAATGACCGACAACTTGGGAAACACAACCACAACCCGAAGACAAAAGACCAAGCTTCCGTAAGTCATCATGTTATAAATTGTATATTTATCAGTACTGTTATTGTCACTCTAAAACTTTATTCTACCTTACATTCTTTTTTTCTGTTTATCTTTTTCTTAAATTCACTTTCATTTTTTTTTTGTTCCCATTAGGATTCAATTATTATTTGGTAACATCCGTAAATGTCGTTGTTTTTGTTATTAACATTTCTTTTATCTTTTATTAATAATTATTATTTTAATCTATTTATTTTATCTTAATTTTTTTTGTTTATTTCATTGTATATAGTTAGAAGTGTCTTTTGTATGAGACTATATCCCCTCCCATAATCAATTGTTAAAAAATAAAATGTACCTCTTGTATTAGCCACGTAAGGCCAAACATTTGCACATGCGAAAGGTTTGTGCCAAAATGATGCTGAATAACCTCACATTTCAGCAAAAGAACATTCGAAAAACAAATTTCTTGATCTTCTTGACAGGATCGCTAATGAGTAAGATTTCTTTAGCCGTGTGATCAGAGGTGATGGATTTTTTAATACAATCCTGAGACCAAGAGGCAATTTGAGGAGTGGCACACTGCAAACTCTCCTCGACCAAAGAAAACTCGAATGAGCAATTTGAAAATCAAATAAATGATTTGTTTCTTTTTTTCTTACAGAACGAGAATTGTCCATAAAGAATTTGTTCTTCCAGGAAAAAAATTGTTAACCAAGTTTTTTTATAAAGACGTCCTTGAAAGGGGACTAGACATTGCAGACAAATGGATGCTTCATCATGACAACGCCCCATGTAACACTGCCCTCTCTATAACAGAATTTTTGACCTCAAAAGACATTCCTATGGTTCCCCAGCCCCCTTATTCACCTGACCTCAATCCCTATGACTTTTTTTTTCTCTAAACAGAAAAATTTCCTAAAAGGCCGTCATTTCGGGACTTAGAAAGATCCAAATGATTGTAATGGACATGCTTAAGAGTCGAAAACTTCCAGTTCTGCTACCAAAAGTGGGAAAAACGTCTACATCGGTGAGTAGCCGGCCAAGGGAACTACTTTAAAGAGGATAACATTGATTAAAAAAAAAAAAAACTTTGGTAAAAAAAATTGTTGCCACACCTAATTTCTATTAATTTAGATTATTCAGACTTTTTGTTCAAATTAGTTAAGTTAGTTAAAAACTTGAGTTATTAGTTCAGGTCCTTTGCTTTTTGGGAGTTTGATAACCTCCAAAATATAGATTGTTAACATCGTTATTGTTATGGAATTTAAATACCTTTGTGCACAATTACAAACCTTAATAAAGAAATGGTCTGAACTTGCAATTCATTACAAATGACTGATCTAAATAACTTCAATGGGCAGATCTGGACATAGGGAGTAGAGCTTTGGGGTTCCACTTAACCTTCAAATTCCTCTCGTAACCGAACCTTACAATTAAAAATTCTATGTAAAATGCTACTTGCTTTGTCGCAAATAAAATCATCCATAAAGACCTTAATTTTCTATATGTAACCAATCTTGCCCGAACCAGATATCAATCATTCCATTATAAACTCCCTAACCACCCAAACTCACGAGTTTTTAACCTTGCTTCCTTTTCCAGTCCTGATAATCTTCCGAGGTGACTGAAAAGAAGATTGCCTCGAGACTTTCTAATGTAGAAATGTTATTAGATTACTAGTTTCTTTATATTCCTGTATCATGTCATTATGATCTTCCATCTAATTGACTAGGTGTATTTCCTTGTAAATACTGCTATAATGTCAATAAATAAAAAATATATACATATATGTCTGTGTACCTATTGTTAACTGTAATCAGTTTCCCAATATTTTTTCCACTTACAAATAAAATTTTTCATTTTCAAAAGTCTCTAAGAAAGTTCACTAACAAACTTGATCTATATGACTATATCCATTAAAATATAACAATCCGGATATTACTAAAATTGTAAAATAATTTTCCGATATATGATTAATTTACATTTCACGTTTACACATATGCGAATACATGAAGACACATGTATATCCTAAAGGAGATAAGGACAAGATACAACAAGAGACAGGTGGTAGTGCAAGGAAGAGACTACACGGCATTGACCAAACTGGGGCTCCCGTGAAGACATGCCAATGATAGGTTCTTCACCCTGGTTCAGCATGCACTCCACTCCAATCCCCTTCTGATTACATACTCTCCATAGGAAAACTGGTTTTACGCTGCCCATCTGCGGTTTAATGACTAGTTTTTATTACCTAATGCAAAATTACTTTTATTTGTCTATTCCTTTTTTTTTCTTCTTGTTTAACTAATTTCCTGTAGTAGCTAATAGAGTAACAGGTCAATAGTCCAGATGGGCTAGATGCTAAAGAATCTATATTAGATGTATTTTAAAAAATGAAAAATTTTAAAACAAAATTAGTGAAATTTTATTTCATTGGCTCTATTAAAAACACAATTTTTTACCATCATTAAATAATATAGCGTCTTGTAAAAATATGAAAACTATATTCAGCTGCAAGTTTCAAAAGCGTGTTCAATTATTTCAAAAATTATGCAACTAAATAATTCTCTTATAAATTACATATTTTTATATATGTTTTAAATTTCTTTAACTCTTACAGAAATATATTTTTAATAAATTAATAATATCAAATCATTTAACAGATTTTTTTATTTCCAAAAAAAATTATGTGATGATGTGTTGAATAAATTCTTTCCAGTAAAAATTTATTTGCAACAGAAAAACACCCCTCAATGCTTGTCACCTCATTTACAGTAACCATCCGTAAACATAAGTTAAAAATAATGTATGGCTCTAAAACAAGAGTGGCCAAAACGTGAGGCATAAGCTAAAATTGGTTCATTGAATCTTGACGGTTATATTTTTCCTTATATCTTGGTTTTGATCTAAGAGTCAAATCTATAATATTTTAGAATGTTGTTTCTATGGATGCAATCAATAACCAAATGACCTCAAATAAAAAAGAAAGACCTCATCTATCTAATGCCCATGAGGACATTTCGGTTTTTATTCGTGGGGAAGTCGGTTCACCCATACTACAAGTTTGAAATATAGTTTTGATTTGCATATGTTTATTCCTTTTTTTTTACTCTATGTGTAAGGACATAAGTAACTTTCTGTTGTATCACTCGTTAAGAGTTTTATACTTTTCTTTTCCAGATATTATCTTCAACAAAGAAGATGCTCAAATGCAAGACCTATAATACTCACGAAGACATTATATAGTACAGAAACACGATGCATGAAACCAAGTCCATAAGACATGCATCTTTAAATTATTTTAAAGATAATATATTACTATAATGTATTTACAATTATTATAGTATTATAAGAGCATTCGTTACACTACTTATAAGTATGCTGAGTGATATATAAACCCTACGTATTTGGGTAGCATGCCTTTTTTTTATAAACGAATTATGAAGTTTTTTTTTTGGTTGTTCAAATATAAATCATAAACAGTGGCTCCTAGGGACATATTAACAACTAATTAAAGAACATTAAACTCTATGTTGAATGAGTACCACAACGTTATATAGTAAAGTTATGATACTCATAACTTATGGTATAGTCATAAAACATTTGCTAATCAGAAGTGCTAAGCACATGCATGTAGTTTATGCTTAATTCCATATGTAACCAGAGCAGGTAGTTTACGATAAAATGTACAGGTAGTGATTCAACACAGAATTTTATTTTCTTTAATTTGTTTTACTGTAATTTTTTCAATAGGATCTGAAATTTAGAATTTAGAGGCAAAAACTGGTCCTATTTTTTTTTTTTTTATGTTATTACATTAATTAGCAGGTTAGTTTCATGGGCGGGGTTTTATACATCAAGTTTCTGAACTATGAATGTTTACTAACCCTAAACTCATTCATAAAATTTGGCAAATGGATTGCCAGAGATTTGCCACTCTGTTTTAAAAATTGACTGAGCAGGTTTCGAAACTAATTGCAAAAGATGAAAATTTTAACAGATTTATTGATAAAAAATAATGTCTTTTGATCGATTTTTTTAAGAATTATTGAAATCAGGTCAGAACTAATTTAATCGTTTTCGATTGTTATATATTTGATTTCAAACTTTTTCAGTGTCTGTCAGCGATGTTATTAAGTTTAAATCACTTCAAAGAAATTCTGCATTAATATTTTTACATTTTTTGAACTTTGATTTTGTCTTGAAAATTAAATAATAATCTTTAACACTTAAAATAAAATGATTTTTAGTAATTCTAGAGTTATTAGACGAAATAAATTGATTTGATAACTGATAGATAAATCTCAGTATCATGCTAAAACATTTAATTTCTAAAAGATTTTTCTCGAAGATAGCTAATATAACTTCAAAATATCTGTATAATATGACATAATATATCTTTTATTTTAATCTTAATAAAGCCTTGGATAGATTTGTCAAAAAAAAAAAACATCTTGATAATAAGTAGAACGTAGAAGAAAGTAAATTTGATCTTAAACAAAAGTTCTGGAGTGAGAGTAATTTTTAACAAAAAATAGGACAAAACAAATCACTTTCTATTTATATGAATCAGAAATTGAAATATATCTTGTTGCATAGCAAAGCTCTATCGTTCGGTTTAGCATATAATATAAGAATATTATCTATAGCGAAAAACAATCATAAAAACGATGGATTCAGTTAAAGTTTATTAAAAATCAAAGCGCCACCGGCGTCTCACACTCCTGGATGTAGGGTGAGCAAGGTCAATGCCAAAAAGGAAGAGTGAGTAATAATGTGTGAGAGCATTGGGCTCACTCCAAGGTGCACCTTCATTCACTGCATTTTATCCTTTCATGTTTATTTTATTTTTTTGTAACAGATTCATATAAGAAAAAATTTTTTTGGACATAATTAGGAATTTTTTATTACCTTTTAAGTACAGCTTCAATGAAGATAATATAAAAAATATTTGAAAATTATTAGAATATCTTTAAAAAGGATGGAATTAATTTATTTTTTTTAATCATAGTCATCCGATCATTATTAGAAACGCCTTGATGGAGTACCTTAGTTTTTCAATGATGCACGAAGATCTTACATTTCTAAAAAAAAAAAAAATACAATGTTTGAATTTTTTTCATAATTGATAGAATTTTGAAGGTTTTTTTTTATCTAAAGGCTATGGCTATTATTTGAAAAGCAATTAGATTATATAAAATAAAATATCATAAAAATTGGGTTTTGTCTTTAGAAACCAGATAACATTATATTAGCTTTAGAAATAAATATACAAATATACATCTTCTAGAACATCCTAGGGGCTCACGTGAAACGTAATTTTATTGCTTGTGAAGGTCCTAATTAAACTAATATCAGAGAAGATACATCAAAGGATTTTGGTATTGGTCCTAACACCCATAACAATTAAGAAAGGCGTGTGAGTGGATATTTTATTCATTATTATTTACTGATATAATAAATATCGTATTAAAATAATAAAAAGTATTAATTTACAACAATAAAAAAAATTATCTTCAGTTATACCCATTGATTTCTTAGAAATACTAGTTTTGATGTCTTCCCCCATAATAAATATAGAGTCAAGTTTCTGAGTTTCAGTAGAACAGACTCAAGATATTTTGTATATAAAAATATTTTTATCGAAGGGAAAGCTAAAGACTAACTGTAATTTGAAATGAATTAGAAAGTAATTACTTCTTCAAAAATAAACAATAAATTAAATTTACTAAACATTTTTGAGAATTTCTCAACAAATAATATTTTAATCACATTTATTAAACTTAAAACATTGAATCCTCGATCCAACTCCTATCACTCCCAATGATCCGATAGCCCTGGATAATGCTCTGCCAGATGTAGCGGAAGGATGCATCTAATCCCAAGACAGCATCTGCATCATGGACTGGAAGAGATAAAGCTTCCTCCCTGATCCGCTCTTAACTCATGTCTTCGTCGAGCTCTATCATGATAGTTCTTGATTGGCTAGAGCACAAGAGCTCTCCCTTTCATGGTTCGGGACAACAAAACACTATCGTATACATTGATTCTAAGATGAAGTGGTCAGTATCCATAAAAAATATCTATTCTAGCATTGAGAAACCTATTTTTAACCAAGTCAATACGATAAAGATGCAAGGCGTTTGATGCTGACTCCTAATCTTGATAATAACTGACACCATATTGAGAACTACCATGAAAGAAAACAAATGAACTTATAACGTCCTACGTCCTACCTATGGAATTTTAATTTATCAAATGATTTTGACTGGATTTTCCAAATATTTCCTTAGCTGAAAAAGTGAATTGTAATATTATGTGATTTTAATGTTGAACTGTGAAAATATCTATGCTCGATTCACATCACAGAAATCATTGACAATAATGTGTAGAGCAGTGGGGGGGAGGGGTAGGGTTAAAATCTTGGTTTATTAAACAATTTTGAACGAATTCCTCAATTATATAAAAATATTTAAACTATTTCAGATTTTAAAATTTCATGAATTCAGAAATGGGTTACTTTGCACCAGAGTTAGGATTTTTTTTTTATATTTTGCATTTTTGACCGACTTATAAGAGTGAGAAAAGTTTGAAATTTATTCATCTTCCTTAGCGTATAAATGAGAGAAAAAGCCACCAAATTAAGCCGTTATTTATTGATATTAATGTATTTATAACTTTATAAGGGGAGGAAAATTTGTAAAAAAATACATCAAATCAGAAAATTTTACTTAATATGAATCTTCGCCAAAGTATAGGAATTTGTTTTTTTTAATTGATCTGAAATTATTTTTAATTATTAGTAATAATAAATTATTATTTTATTACAAGGATGTTGACAATAAAAAACAATCATACTCATACATTAAACAATTATACACTTAACTTCATACTGGAGTGATCTTCCAATAAAAGTTTGAGCTATTATGTTTATCAGAAAATAGTGAAATACTAAAAGAAAGAAAAATACTAAAAAATCTACTATTATTTTTAATTGAACTTCGCAACTATCAATTGGAAGATAAACCTTTGCTCTTCCCATTTCAACCCTTTAGCGTCTTTCGTAACCATTGGTGTCCTACACTAAACAACAAAAAACGTTTAAAGTCGAGCAATGTTACCCCTCATGAAGGAAAGTAATCTAACTTCTACGGTACCTGTTTTGAACTCTCAACATCGCTAACTTCATTTTTCTATTCAAATCGAACATTATATCTATAAAATCACAATTTCTTTAATTTAGAGATATTGGTTTTGAATTTTAATATTTCCTTGACTAAAATTTTATGCCTGTATATTTAAAGTATCTCAGATATTTTTTTGGTTTAATTTTCAAATGATAGGGGCCACTTTTATTAAGTAGGAAGTTGATTTATATTTACGATATAATATTTTATAAATTTCAGATTACCCATCTAATTATGTATTTATTTGTTTGAACTTTGTTTCCTCATTTTTGTAGACGCGAGGAGTTTGTTTTTTAGTATAAGAGCCGGGAAGAAAAAAATGCAGAAATCTCATCCCAATTTTTTATTACTTTAATGAAAACTAGGTATAATTACTAGTCAAAATTAATGAGTCTGCCAAGTATAGGTAGGGGGAATAAAAAATGACGGCTGTTTCAAAACCTTAAAAACACTAATTTTTCATTCGGAGCTCTATATCATAAAAACTACCAACAACACTAGAAAACCTAAGAGATCGTTATTTAAAGAATAGTAAATTTGTTGAAATATTAGCCTTAATTTACGTTCAATAGTTCTCGAGATACAGCTTTTTAAAAAGCAAAATTTCTTAAAAATCTACTGAAAGATTAGTAGTTAGTTAATTTATTTTGAGAAATCTATATCTCAGGAACTATGTGACGTACAGATGTATCTTAGCACTTAAATTAAAGCTAGTATAATGGATTATACAGAGGTTTCTGACTTTTACCTTCGTAGTAATAGTAGTATTTATGATATTTGCTAAAATAAATTGATTTATAGTTGTTTGGACAATAAGTTTGATTTTTGAAAAACTTCACTTCAGAAACCATTTGACGTACAGATGTCTGCCAGTACTGAAATTAAAGATAGTTATATTTACCATAAAATAGTTGGTAATGTTTGTTTATCTTTGTAGGACTAGTAGTTTTATGATATTTGACAAAATATACTCACAAAATGTAAATTTCTAGTTGTTCGTATAAAATGTTGGATTTTTGAAAAAATATATCTCTCGATCCATAAGACGCACATATGTCTGCCAACACTCAAAATAAAGGAAATTTAATTTACTATAAAGTAGTATATGACACTTATCTTCGTAGGGGTAGTAGTTTTTATGATATTCACATATGAATATAAATTTGGCAAATAAAAATTTGTCGGAACAACTATAAATCAATTTATATTAGCAAATGTCATGAAAACTATTGCTTCTACGAAGATAAACATCATATACTACTTTGTAGCTCATTAAACTAGCTTTAATTTGAGTGCTAATAGACTGTACGTCAAATGGTTATTGAGATATAGATTTTTCAAAATAAATTCACTAACTACTGATCTTTCATTATGTCCCATACAACATTTTTATGAAATGTTGCTTTTTAAAAAGCTATATCTCGAGAACTATTTAACGTAAATAACTCTTTTAGGGCTCATATTTTAGCAAAATGTCTCATCTTTAAATGAGGTTCCCTTAGGTTTTCTACTTTTTTAAGATATAGAGCTCCGAATGAAAAATTAATTTTTTTTTATCGCTTTCAAGCGATTAATTTTTTTTATTCCCCCTACCTATACTTGGCAGACTCATTAATTTTGACTAGTAATTATAAATAGATTTCATCAAAGTAATCAAAAATTGGGGTGAGATAACCTTTTTTCTCCTCTATGTCTCTTGTACTATTTCATCTGCAACATTATAAAAATGGGAAAAACTGTAGATTGAACTGTAGTAATGAAAATTGTAGTGATAATTAAATTAATGTTAATCTTTAATTGATTTGGACGAAAATGAAATAACTACTTTTCAGAGGAACTGGAAGAGAAAAAAAACACATTGTTGATGATTAGCCCCTCTAGGTCCATGCTCAAGGAGGACGCGATGACCTAAACGTATTGAAATGTATGTGAAAGAAGATTAAACCGCCCGAAGCAGTAGACTTCCCCCTTCGTGTTGGACATGAATAACATATGTTCATGTACCATTACGGCCATTCTTTGGACCAGATCTCACGATTTATTACTCTTAATATCTGGCCATCAATATTCAGATAGAGACCACACAGGTTGCTTCAACCTTCGTAAAAAATGTTACTTCAGTGTCCTCTTTCTTGTAGCAAGTTCTTCTCTCTATTCAGTACGACATACTGAGCAACAATCAGAATTATATTAGATGTTTATGGAGTAAAATTGGAACGAAAAGTAATTATGACATCCTTATATTAGAGAAGCATGTCCGTATGTTTTTAAGTCCCAAAGACTTTAAGTCTGAATCCGTAATTTACAATTCAAAAACATTGAACTCAGTGCCCATTTAATAAAGTGTAACTCATTTTCCCTATTTATCTTTAATGTAGAATTAGAACGTATGCTAAAATAGGGTGAATCCCACTGAATAAAGCCCACTAAATGACACTCGGAGTTCAACTTTGCCTCCTGATGCTATATGTAGCTGTTATATGTATAATGGTCCCTTATCTAGTGCAAAACTATTATACATCTTCCGTTCTCTACGGATGCAAAATTTTTAATAATTTTTGAAAATAAAGTATTTAATCAATAATATAGCCCGAGAAGCTAACCTAAAAATATAAAACTGGAAGTTTAAATGAAAAAATAATAACATAATAGTTAAAATTGGCATGCAAGTTTAGTACGGGTTTTGAACGAATATTTACAATGTAAATTTGCACTAAATCGAAGCACAGTTGGGCTAATGATCTTAAAATCTTGTTAAAATACGAAAAATTCAAATCCAAAGATGAAATATAGACTAACAAAATTTAAACAAACAAAATAAGCAAGCCCAATATTTCATTATGGCCTTTATCACTGTCAGTATATTTAACTTATTATCACATAATTTCATTCATATTAGTGACATATTATCATTTACACAATTATGAAAGATCTCAAGGTAAGATTAACAAGATAAATTAACATTTATAATATTCAAATATAATTTCGAATTTGTTTATTTACAATTTCTTATGAGTTTTATGTTTATCCCTTTTTTTCTATAGCCCTGAGGAAGATCTGAAACTCAGGTCGAAAAGTCGGTAGAGATAAATAATATTTTGTTTATTTATGTTTTTTTTGCTGACCGTACTCCCCGACCCTCTTCTCCAATCAGTAATCTACGGTAAACTATCTACACCTCATTTTATAATATTCTTTTTAAACAAAAACAAAATCTATTAATTCCCAACTGTTCCACTTTTCTTCATTTTGAAAAAGGCTAAAGTATACGTTAAAAAAATAAATAAATAAATCACTTTCACAGGTTCCTACTTTAATTCCATACGACTTTTTATCTCCCAGCGGAAATTATTTGAAAATATTACATGAAGTAGGTAATTCCCCTCTCGCTGCTCTCGCCACCGAGAAAAAAAAAAGTCTTAAAAATTTCTTCTGGAAGTTCTTGATATATTACAGCAGCAAAATATGCCACTTGGAGCTGAAGGGGATGATAAAAAATATTTTACTTTCAATATTTTCTTTTCTTTTCCCTAACTAAAACCATATCTTGGATCAATTACAGAGTTGCCTTCAGGATCCCATAAACCCTACGAACTTCGTAAATAACAACGTAAGATGTGTTTTGAAATAATTATTCCAGACTCAGAATAGCAAGTTTCAGACTTTTGGTCAGATATTTGGATCTTGGCCTCACTCTACGACGGGTAAACGTCCAACAGGTAGACCGAAGCGTAGATGGGTAGATATTGGAAAGTTCGATCTTGAAGATTTAAGTTTTCATAAAGTTCTTCGTAAGGAGATATACAAGCAATTTTCAACATTAGAAACAGTATATTTAAGAAATTTCAAACGATAAAATATTATAAAGTTTTTCTTACTTAAACTATGAAACACCGAGGTATTTTTATTATCCTGAAAATGGAAAAGAAATGCAGATGCATTGGAGTAGCATATCAAACTAACAAAGGTCTATTTGAGAACGCTAAGTGGAATTTTTGAACAGATCAAGTAGCTCATAACAAAATGAAATTGAGACACTTTTTTGTTATCTGTAAAATTCTTATGACTTTTTTCTTTCTAAAATATATATTGGAATACTGATTTCAAAATTAGTACAACATCTAGCTGAATTCTAACATTGTAGTAGATTATTTAATGACAAAACGAGTCATTAAATAGTAAATGAATCAGGCATTTATGGTGTCTGAAAACAAGGATTAAGCAAGACCTAAAGGACGATATGTTGCACAAACGGCTTTTAGAGGAATGTAACCATTAGATATGGAGCATAGGAACCTTTATCGCTGCTCTTCCTATCCGCAAGCAGTCATAAAAGAGAATAGTGCAGGCTTAATGCGAACCGATTCTCCGGTTGCGACATCAGCCGTGCTATTACATGATGCAACTCCAATATATGCTTCAACATGGTCTTGAATTCGAACTGGAGTGCATGGCATTAGTCAGGGGAAAATTGAGCTGTTGGAGAAGAGTGCTGATCGTATTGGCACCTAAGAGAGCACATAGTATGTGGATATCGAATTAATGAATCAATAGATTCCAAATAAAACGAAACAATAGTTCGATATAGGAAATTAAGTCAATATTTCGATAAACACTTTATGTTTTTAATTTATTTATTGAATCATGTCAAGTGTCATCACTACAGATATCTGAACAACAGTTTTAGAAAATGAGAGGTTTCTATTAAAAGAAGAAGACAACGAAATCTGGAAAAAATTTTCAAATTTTTTTTTTGGAATGTTAATGGAAACTGTAATAGTTTTTTTTAAAAAAAGTATTTATGTTAACACCATAAATAAACAACCATCGTAATGCGACTTAGTATTTGAAAGAACATTTTTTCATATATGACTCTTCAAAATTCAAAAATGTTTACTTTATAAGTTAAACAAAAAATCTAAGTTAAAAAATTACATCTCAGCCATGATTTTCACAAAATGGCGACAAATACTTTCCTCAAACATAATTTTAAATGATACTCCTAACAAATTTACCAAACCCGTAAAATATATAGGAGACAGGTTAGAACTTAAATAGTTAAAATATAAATCTATTGATATGCAGGTTGAATAACAGCAACCTTCATGGATATCTTCAACAATCTTCATATAAATTTAAAATTGGAAAATGTAAGAAAAATATTACTTAATATAATATTAATTAAAAATCAAAACTATCGTTAACAAATGAATTTGTATTAGATAAATCACTACAAAGAGCAATCATAACATATGTCAGTCTCATAACCTAATTAAAATAATTTAACCTATTAAAAAAACTACAAGTATAATAACTAACAATTGTAAGCAACAATTTATCTTACTCAGTAACAATTAAATTGCATTTAGAATGAAATATAGACATCGTGCAAAATAAATATACAAATTGACTCATAATATCATTAATTTTTTCCTTAACTTTATGACCCCTTTAAAACTGAAAATGAAAATTACACCTATTAAGCAAAAAAAAAATAGAAAAATATTAACATAAGTGTATTTTTTTCTCTCAGCTTATTTTTTCTCAAATATAAAACATAGCTTATAAATCTACTTGTTTCTTTGGAGCTATGTATTTATACAAAGAAAAAATGTATAAAGGTAAACTATGAAACAATGTAATAATTATTTCACCTACTAATATTTATGAAATAAGAAAGAAGTTGTATAAGAAAAAGTTGAAATAATGTAAAAACAAAGAAAAAATAGTTTGTGGTTGTTTGACTAGACATCTGTCTAAATATATGCAGCCTGACTAATATTTCTCCCTTGTGCTGGACCTATCGGCTTTAGTTGTGCTCACCATGTTCCTCTGGTACTTTTATGCAGATATATATGTCAGTATAATCTTTTAATACAAAATAATAATAAGAAATAGAAATTTGGATGATGATTGGTATCGATTAAAGATAAACAAAAAATCATTTATTAATTTTTTTTTATCTTTAGTACACCTGAATCCAACGATATTTTCATGGAAGGAATTTCGATTGATAAAAACAATTAATAATGTAGTTTGGTAAGAGATGTGATATCTGAGGAAACAGTCCCAGAGCCAATGACTCACGTTCGACAAACAGTTCAATATATCCTACTTCATCGTCTAATCATATCGAGGATCCCTTCGCTATTTGCTTGGCAAACAGGGCCAGTTTGTAAAAATAACAAAGTTTGTTTTCATCTCGTGCTACGTCTAACTGTTTAATAATATCTGTAGGGAGTTTGAGCAATATGCTTCAAATAATAAAGTATCATACGTACTGATAATTTTGTTGAGACCAACATTTGGTTGTCTTTTTTTTTGAAAGGTAGGTTTTTAAAGTAGTTTTCAACAAAGAGAAGGGAAAACGGTTTATATGTACGAGTGCCGGAGTGGTGTCTAAAATACGTTTAATAGGTTTATTTTAATTATTTAAATTAGTAAACTTATACAGCGATACAATTGTAACCACTTATTATAACAATATAACATTATGTTTTCTAAAAAATTTGGGTTTTTATAGGTTTTACCTTCTTCTATTATATTTCTGAATGAATATACTTTATTCCAGAAAAAAAAACAGTTTTTATAGATTACGAATAAAAGGGCCAGAAATCTAAGGTCTGAGAAACTATTCAGTTATACTATTATTTACTTGTATTCATACAGGCAGTATATTATAAACTATTAAATTCAAGGTGCGGCTTAGTATTATAATTAGTATATTTAATTTTAAAATAGAACTTTTTTCTAAAACAAATAGTAAAATCAACTTTTTTTTTTTAATTTAAAATTAAGTAGAGGTATATATACCGAGTAAGTAACATTGTACAATATAGAGTTTAATTGAGTTTTTGTTTGAATCAATTATCTTTTAAAACAAAGGAGCTATAGATTTTAACATAAACTTCTATAAAATACAAACAAGGCGCTCACAAAAAAACAAACTTAAAATGTTAAAAAAATAATGAAGTTTCAAACCTATGAATATAGTACAAAGATTCATAACAAATAAAAAAGAGAACAAATTTTGAAATTTGGTTGATCGACCGAAGCATAATTTTTCACACCGGTTTAGTAAAAATATTAATTAGGTAAAAATTAATATGGAGGCAAAGATGATAAATCACATTTAATTGCGAATTTCTACATTAATATATAAATAATAAATAACATGGTGTTAGTATTATTGTTTTAAATAATAAATCTTTGACGTTATGTACTTGTAACCGTGTAACCGTTTATTTCATATATCATGATTTGACTTGATTAAATATATTTTTAAAAAATACATTGTGCGTACTAAAAACAAAAAAGAATCAAGGACAATAGGGATTAATTTAGAACTCTGTTCCTTAAAACAAATATTTTGAATAAATTTTCAAAAATTTAAATAGCCAAGAAAGAAGAAATCTCTACTAGAATTCCTGCAGTTCCTCAGAGCATAACTAGATCAAAGATAAAAAGCAATCATACAGCGATCTTCCATTATAAAACTCTGGTTAAAAACGTCAATCTAAAACGTAATTTTTCCCTCTATAAGGTTTTCTGCACCTTGATCGGAATAGAATGACGATATAAAAACATCGTAAAATTGAATTTATTTCCTATATAAAATTCTTTAGTAGTTATATGGTCAAGTTGATGAGGAAGTAAACGACCCATAGCAATTAATGCCAGTACTAAAGAAGTAACAAGGTATTTATATCGTGAATATCTCAGTCGATAACATTGAAATCAAAATTCTACTTCTATACGAACAACTTTACAGTAAAATATTAATTAGTTAACAGGTTTGTCGTAATAACTTTTTTTGTAGTATTTCCCCGGAAAAAAAAAATGCACTGTATAGAAATTTCGACATACCCAAATGTTTTACCGTTGCAGTTTTTTATATTGTGGGAATCTCTATGGTCCCTGCAATTAAGTTAGATATTTGGAATTTAGGATGTTTCCCAAAAAATCCAAAGTAAGTATGCATAGTTAGTTATAGTTTATTTGCTAATTATTAGAAAGGATTTTTATATATATTTAAAATAAAAAATTATCCTCAAACAATAAACAAAGCTAAATTAGTTGCGATATTTAACGGTAAAATAATATAAATGTATTGTAGAAAAATATGTATACAATTTAAAATGTTCTAAAAATCACATTGTTAAATCATGTATATTTGTTAGGAACTGTTATCAATTCTTCATATAAGAATATTAGGTCTAAATAGTTATATTTAAAAGGACGTATTAAAAAAATCGTCACTAGAAAAATACAGAGTGGACTAGTTCCAGTTCCAGAAGATTATAAAAAAACAAGATACGAATTAATAAAATAAAACAGATTTATATATTCTGGGTATAGAAGAGTTCATTAACTTTGGGGATAGAGCAGAATATTGTATCGATTAAAACTTACTAAAACTACGTTGATAGTCGTTCTTAATAAACATCATTTAATGTTACATGTTTTACAAATACATTATTTAATAACTGATTCTTATTAACACTATTATTATAAAAATAATATCTTAAAAGTTTTTTTTTTTGTTTCATTTGTGTCATACCCAAGCAGAAACAGGCATTTCGTACTCCGCTCATCAAATTGTCTAATAGTTATCTCGCAGATGTCTGTAAAATATCTTAAAGATACCCTATGCATCTTTTTTAACCATCTTTGATATAAGTGAAAAAAAAATGTCGGAACTGAGTGCTATCGTTTATCGTCTTTTTTTAACTTTTCGTCAACAAAATCTGTGTAAGCTTTTTAAAATATATCTGAAACCAATCGTCTGATAAATATCTTTCTTTAACATTTCTGATAAAAATCTAAAGATATCTTATTGTATTATAATAAACATCAACTTAGTTCTATCTCACGTCTAATCTAAATTATCTATTAAATTATAAAAAAAGTATTCTTTGAATTAATTTTAATTAAAATTTAGGGTATAATTATATCAAAATTCAATTATTGAAAAAAGTTAATAAAATTTAAAAATGATCATTGAATTGGATTTTAAATTGATAGTTCCTTACCCTATTACGAAAGAATGCTAGGAATTTCTGCCATTAATTGCTAGATACGGCCAGCAATCAAGAAGCGTTTATAACTGGCTCCTTAATGAGCGACCGAAGGGATTTCATAGCGCTATATATAATAATTTAGTAAATCGATGATTAATTATCAATAATAAATTAAACGATGGTTTATAAGAACAAATGATGTAGAATGATAGAAGATAAAATTTACAGTAAGTTTTTTATTTAATCTTTCATCCCCTCCCCTCACCACCGCCAAGTTTTCCACATTCCATTAGATATGACTAAATCTATAATTAAAGAGATCACATAATTTATGGAAACGATAGATCATTTGACGTAGTTAGAAATAGAAGACCTCAATAAAAACGATAACGACAGAACGATATTTTGTAACCATTGATTGGTATAGCTGAACTTTAAAACCAAAAGTAACTAACCACTGTATTTAAACTAAATATAGGCAAAATAGTTCATGTCATGTATGAATACATAGTTGAGAAATAACAAACCATTTTATCGTTAGTTTATTTTTGTCCTCATATTGATTTCTTTTTAATTTTATATTTGTAGGAATTTATTTTAATTCAAACGAATTATTTTAAAAACTATGAACTTTGATTGTTGATGGTTTCACATAATTTAATTACATAGTTTTTAACTAAGCAGTTTGAGAAGAAAAAAATCTTCTATTTTTATTAATTTTATAGTTAACTAAATATATTCAATTCAGTCTATCCCGCCAATTTAATAGTTCCGTGTAAAAGCTTTAAAAAAATAATAATTGATTGGTAATTTAATAGGTCAAATTAACAGTTATACAAAATAACAAAAAAAATGTTATCCTGGAGTCATCTTTACTTTTCAACTTCATTAATTAAGTTTCAACTTATTTCATACTTAAAAAGAACGAAACATTTAAATTATATGTGTATATTACACACGCAAACATAAACAGTAGTTAGAAACAGCCGAAAGGAACAGTTAAAAAAAAAAACTGTTAAATAAACCTGTCTCTAGGTCCAAACGGAATCCCTGGTTTTCTAATCTAGCCATTTCCTAGCTAAAGGCTCGTCAATGCAGTTATTCTTAAGTTTTTTTTTATCTAGTAAACAGTGGCGCGGGCTTGTGCCATCAGCTCCTTACAAGGATTCGTTCCACGCCTCCCATCCACAAATAAACATAATTGAACTAAAGACACCGCAAAAATGCATGAAAGGCTACTAGAGGCTAAAAAAAATGTCTCAGGGCGGCTAAAAAATAACTATAGAAATAATATATCAGGTTGTTGGGAGAGGGGGGAGTGATTGACAAACTACTAGGTCCGCGCTCATTAGTTTGATGAATTGGGCCGTCCAATACCGCCTAATGACGCCTCTAACTGACCAATCAGAGGGGACCAATAAGAAGAATTGTTCCTCTTCAGTCGAAGGCGGCCTCTGATGGTGCATTTTAAAAATGTTCATATAATACTATCAATTCGAGTTCAGTTCATCAGGTGAAGCAATTCCAATTTGAAAATGATAAATGAAATTGTATCAATTGCAGTATAATTGCAGAACATGTAAATCTGCAAAGCAGTACTTCTATTACTCATTATGAAATCAACTAGTTGTTTCGTTATAGTTAAATTATTTTTATTATCTAATATTAACATTTTGAAAAAAGGAAATGGCGGATTAGAATTTTGAAAAATGTAAATATATTTAAAAGTAACTGGGATTATTTATTTTTTTTTTTAACAAATTGTTTTTGTATTATTCCTAACACTAGTGTCAGCAACCTTCCACTCCGATGGATGGATAAATCAAGAAGGAAAGGAAAAATAGATACAAGCTCGCTTTCATCTCATTTAAATATCGGCTTGAACTAGCGGTAACATTTTTGAGCACTATAGGTGCTTATATAACGTTATAGATTTAATTTAAATAAAAATCTAAAAATTTCATTTTCCAGCATTTCAGTATTTTATTGAATAAACTTCTTAGAAGTTCCTGATAGGATTGTGAGTAATAAAGGGTGAGCTAATGATAGATTGTTCCTAACGATAAATAGATAAGTTGTTGTTATTCCTTAGTATAAAATAACACATCCTTACGAAATCCTATGAACAAACGAAAATACTATTTCATTACAACATTAATTGATTTAAGAAATACTCACCAACCACTCTGTATCCTCGAAATGAAGATTAAATTGAAGTCACCTGAAACAAAAATGATTCTTTAATTGGTTTATTTTTAGAGAAATTTATTATTTGTTAAGGCATCAATGAACTTCTTGAAAATAGAGTTTGCAGTTTCTTTAACTGCAAATGCAGTTTCTTTAACTGATTTTTTAGAGTCTCGAATACAATATATATCCTTGTCTCCACAAAAATCACATACTAAATATTTATTTTCAGAAATTATTTTAATTCTGGTTTATAAAATGATATTACTCACTAAGCTTGATTTCTGAAAAACTATATTCCTATTGAGATTATTTTGGTATAATTAATAACATACAAAGCAAGGAGTTTTATGGAGGGGCTAGATTTTGTTGGTTAGATATGGTCGGTGGATTGGCTTTTCTTGACTAAATGCGAGCTAATTTAAATATAATAATGCTAGAAAAATCAATTTCTTTGAGTAAATAACATTCCATATGATGTCACTAAAACGATCTCGTTCATCATATTGCTTAACAAACTTTTTACATACTGTCGAAAGAATCTCTGTTCAGTTACAGTTTTTTTTTAGTAACAGTACAGTTTTTAGTCATACATTTCAATTCGGAAATTAAGGCAATAATGAAACCGAAGTGATTAATGCCTAAAAATAATTATTAAAAAAAAAATCTCTTTGTATTAAAATAAAAAAAAAAAAATGCATACTTACATACATATTTTCAAAGTATTTTTTATACTGTTGAGAAAACAATTTTTGAAGCAAAACCCAACTCCGTTAACGTTGGGTAAAGTAATTCCAAAATTACTTGGGCGATACGTTATCTACTGCTACCGTAGAGCCTCTAGAAACACGGGTCCAAAAGCATTTACTAAATCTGGTTAAAAAAAAAACTTATATATAAATCTGTACCGCTACAATTCCTGAAGGGTCAGAAAGTACTGTTACTAGACCAACGGTTGTGCAAGGTGGTGATTTAGTCAGAATCATGCTCGACCGCCAGATTTTTAGTCAATTAAGGGTACCCAATGTATGAGGCTGGGTGGACCCCCAGGAGGACTCTAGAACCCACATGGTTGACTCACGTCTACAGTGTAACAGAAAACAATTTTCCGTCCAGTCGGATTCGAACCCGAGGCCTTACATCGTGCCTTACCACGTTACCACTGCTTTCCCGACTACTTCTGGTACTAGGTTAATCTGCTACAAATATTCCTACAACTTTGGATAAACCACAAGAGAAAAAAGTAAGAAAAGAAAATACTTTAAAATGTATCAGTCTGTCATGCATCTTAGACAAAAGCAATAAAGTAGCACAAATTGAGACTGAAAACAGCGCAGTAGAGCAACAAACAATGGTTCTAATTACAATAGCTAATTACTGCAGGTGTCAATACTCCAAAGCAGGGAGAAGATCTCTATTCAGTCGTGGTACACTTCTTCCGTATGCACTTTGAATTTCCCCGAGACATCATTAAGGCTAGTCAACATCATATTTTCTTACTGCACTTTTGTATAAACTTTATATGATCGATCATAAGACAGAATTCATAAGTGCAATATTAGCAAAGATAACAAAAAAGTGCTTTTGGTGAATAAATGAATTACTGAATTCGGAAAAATAAATTAGGTACTTTGAATTGTAAGATTTTGCTTTTATTTTTCACACAATCGTCTAAAACAAAAGTGGTGGGGGATATTTTGCAATGTAAAATAACGATTTTTTTTCTCAAACTCGATGCTTTCTACAGTAAACTTTGATTATTACTCCCTTCAAAAAGTTGAATTTTTTTATAACAATGGCATATCCCTGTAATAAAACATAGGGAGAAAAAAAGGAAATTCTGATATTGAATATATTATCAAATAATGTCTTAATATTTTATTCGTTGACTTTGCTTCATAATTGTTGATTGTAAGCCTTTCTGATCAACCAGCAAAACAAAATTTTTACTTTAATCTTGAAACTTTTTTCCTTTTCAAGATACCTAGCATCCAAAAATAGAAAAAAAAATCACTCCACGATGTTTTTTATGCATATACGCACAAAATGACTAATGCTGAGACATTGTTTCTTCTTAATTAAATTATCTTGCGAAAATTGAATTTTGTTCATTTTCGTTTTACGAAATTGGTAATATATTATGTATAAACAAAAATATTTTAGTTACATAAAAATTTATCTGATTTTTAGGCCAAAATCTGCTGAACTTGATGTAATGTTTTTGGCCAAGGGCCTCGGACAACAAAGAGTAAAATAATTTAGAAAACCGCATGGGTGTGTGAGTCGCAAAAAGTACTGAAAAACCTAAACAAAAATGGCCACTGTTTTGAAAAAGCATACAGTAAAGGTCAATTACATTATATTTAGTTTACAAAGTATAATTTTTATTAATCTATTTTTTTTTAGCTAATAATATATCATAGGAAACTAGTCCATCCATATGAGAATTACTAAACCAATTCTTAAGATAATATCTTTAACACGTTTAAGAAAGCCCGAACTTCATCAAAAATAAAAACATACACTATTATTACTTTTACTTAACTTAAAAACAGAGGAATCAGTGTATGAAGGAAAAATAACAATAAATTGAAATAAAATTTTCTTAAGCCCTGGATGTAGTGCATATATAAGGAAAATAATGATGGGCGTTACCAATGCCATCATTGGCAAGAAGCTTCAACAATCCTAAAGAAAAAAAATCACAATAACCGAAGATCAAAGAAAAAAGGAAAAAGATAAACCACAATTGGCCCAGAAGAATCCATGCAGATGACAGGGTATCAAATCCCCAACTCACACCTACTGGTCGACCTTCGACTTCTATCTGTAGTTAGATCTTTCTTGATAGAAAAATACAAGAGTGCTTTGCACAAGCAATAATATGCAGATCAACAGCTATCTATTTACTAATAAGTTACAAGCATTCCAGGCAGAACCTTATTCATGGATGAAATGATGGAAGCGAGGAACGCTTTAACGAGGTGTTAGAGGAATCTCGTTAAATAAGCGATTATCCTCATGAAAGATACGAATGTAATTCGAAATTGATTCTAGTTCTTCTTTCTTAACTAAGCATATACATTAATATCCAGCAGAGTAAATTCAAAATAAGTTTATCATGTTTTAAGCATAATATATTTTTTTTCAAATCTTATTCGCAATCCATCAAAAGGGAGCTAGCACATTTAATGAGATGTTAAAAGCTTGTCAGGAATGGTGGCAGGCAGTAAAATCCTGTTGCACATCCTGGACTTGATCTGAATACCTTGGATTAAAAAAAAAACAGTTAAGAAAAAACTTGATGTCTTCTAGTTTCAAAAAATTAAAAACCAACCATGTAGATGACTAAATCTGTACGATGATTATCATGATTTTTATTGGTTCCAAGCGCCTACTTTATTCCTTCCCTTGCATTCATTATACAACAAATCTTAACCAATTGATATATATATGCCCACTCATAGAACCGCCTCCTTCAGCAAATCCCTTTTCATAAGTGCAACCTCCTTCTGGGATTCTCTTCATTCTTTAATCCTCACCCGTTTTAACAGCACCTATTCGTTAACTTCCTACTTAACAAACCCTCTGTACAATGTAAATAGCCATGTATTGATTACAATTATAAATTGGAATTAACCTAATTTAATATAATTTTAATCTGCATTCTGAAACTTTCTAAACGTTTGCCTAACAATTATTCTTTAATTGTGAATCATGTATTTATACTTAGAGGAAATTTGTCCCAGAATATAATTATTTTTTTAAATTTCATTTCATTTAATTCCATACTATTATCAGACAAAAATATGTTCAGTATATTAAACTTCAAGTTCTAAGAGGATTGGAGGTATTAGTATAATAATTTCCAGCACCCATAAGCAACATTTTATCAAAAATAAGTCAAAATCAAATAAATTACTACGAAATATCATTTCCCCAGCATACAACATAAAAAAATCTGACAGAAAGTAGACCATCGATGAGTCAAGGACAATTGGTAAGGTAACTGGTTCAGCTGGGGACCTACCACAACGTAACAGAACAATAAGAGAAGAGACAGAGGAACGAGAAAGCTCCTTCGTGACCTAGAAGAGAAAGGGAAATAATCCTCACCACAATACACAATACTCAGAAAACGAAAAGAGGCGAGACAATCGGTGCATTCACCTCAGCTTTATTTACGACAGTCGGTGTCATGACCCTAATTGCACCTTTAGAAGTAGTCACCTCTTTCATTTCTACTAATTTACTTACAATTACTACGAATATCGTAAACGGAACAGTTTAGCATACTCAATCAACTAAGATGGATTTTGCCAATGCTCTCTTATTTTCTTGATAAAAACTGATCACTAGCATCATATAGGCTATTCTCTCAAAAAGCGACCATTTGATCTTTAGAGCGTTTTTAAAATAATATTATAATTTTTATTACCAGAAAATAATTCTATTATTCAGTCAGACTTTAACCTGAAAACCTTTTTTTATCATTTTTCTTATTTATCAGTCCTTTCAATAGAAAGAAAACATTCAACTGTCAAATCTTGGACTACACCTGGACAAACGACTAACCTGCAATCCTCACAAAAGACTGAAAAGACAGGAAAGTCGATTTCGACTGTTAAAGCACTTACTAGACAAACGGTCTAAACTTCCAATTCAACACAAAAGACTGATTTACATGACAGTAATAAGGCCTACATGGACATACGGAATTGAGCTTTGGGGCCCCACTAAACATTCGAATTCCTCTCGTATCCAATGCTAACAATCCAAAATCCTTCGTTAAGTCCTCAATGCTCCTTATTTGTCTCAAATAATATCATCCATAAAGATCTAGCCCGAACCAGATATCATTCCTTCCATTATAAACTTCCTATGCACTAAAACCCTCTAGTTTCTAACCTTGCTTCTTCTTCTATTCCTGACGATCCGCCGATGCGCCTGAAAAGAAGATGTTCTCGAGGTCTTCTAGTGTAGAAATATTAACAGAGTGCTACCAATGGGCTGTTTCTCTACATGCCTGTATCACTCCATGTTGATCTTACGTCAAATTTAATAGATATATTTTTATGTAACTCAGTTGTAAATAACAATAAATAAATAATTAAAAAACAATCGAATCTTCCTATACACCTCGATGTACCTTCTTATATTCGGCTTCAAATTTTAAAGTGAATTTCTTTCAAAAATTAATCGGCACATATGTCCGGACCTGTTGCTCGTGGTTACCCATTTGGAAGTTTGTTCCAGAAGGTAATACGGCGTCAGCATGGAACCAAATCGTCTAAATAATGAATGTATAATGATACCTCAATATTACTTCGTCGCAGGTTAAGTGGTAGGTATTGGTAACTAAATTATACATACTTTTTAATGTAATAGAGCGCATAAAATAGTTTTAATTTCTTCGTAATAACTTAATAACACCAGGACCCTGTTTCATAATAAAGTACAAACTAATACTATTAGTCTTGTCTATTTAATTTAAGACAATTACACTGACTTGTACTTTAGTACTTTTAAAATCCTGTAAATCACTAATAGTCATCCATATTATGGAAAAAAAGTAGTAGTGCCAATACTAAGTAGTTAGTATACTTTTATTATGAACCAATACTATTAGATTTCATTATGAAACAGGGCTCAGAGTGCAAAAAGGAAAAAGAAGTTAGTTATTTCATCCCAATTTTTGATTAAATTAATGAAAACTATCTATAACTAAAAGTCAAAATTAATAAGTCTACCAACTATAGTTAGGGGAAGACAAAATGTCGGCTGATTCAAAATTTTAAAAAACAATCATTTTCAATCGGAGCTACATATCTTTGAAACCACATACAAGAATAGGAAATCAAATAAAATATCATTCAAAGTAGAGTACATTTGCTAAAATATGAGCACTAGTAGAGCTGTTTGCTTTCGATTATTCCCGAGATATATTTTTTAAAAAGCAACATTTCAGGAAATATGTACTATAAAATCAATAGTTATTAAATTTATTGTGACAAATCATAGAACCCATGAGACGTACTTATGTCTCGTAGCACAAAAAATTTGTGTAGATAAGTAGTTTATCTTTGTAGAAGTAATAGTGATCAAGATATTCGAATAATAATTTTACAAGTTGATGATTACTGAACAACTTAGAAATCATCATCTTGTAATTATATTTCATATCGCTATATAATTATTTGCTATGTTTAATTTATAAAAAACGTCTCAGGAACCAGTCTATGCACTAGGCTCATGGCTGTCAGTGATCGAAGTAAAGATGTTTAATGTATTATGAAGTAGTTAATAACGTTAATCTTCCTAGGGGTAGTAGTTGTTATAATATTTGCATATGAAATGTTGTCCGAACAACTAGAAATCAATTTGTTTTAAGAAATATCAAGAAAAATACTACTCCTACAAAGATAAACGTCATAAACTATCTTTAATTTGAGTGCTATAAGATATCTGTATGTGTCATGTGGATTCTCCACAATAAATTCACTAACATCTGATTTTTCAGTACATTTTTTATAAAACGTTACTTTTTAAAAAAGTATATCTCAGGAACTAAATAGCTCTTTTAGAGCTCATATTTGAGCAAATTTTCTCTCCTTTAAATTATGTTTTATTAGTTTTCTAGTATTGTGTGTAGTTTTAAGATTATGGAGTTCCGAATGAAAAATTTGAAACAGTAGCTCTAACTATACTTGGCAGACTCAATTTTGACTTGTAATTATACATAGTTTTCATGAAATTAATCAAAAATATGGGTGAAATAACTGAGGTTTGGCATAACTAAATTTAAGATAAAAATTAAAATCTTAATTTTCGCGTCATTCCTCGTCTTCTACCTTTGCTTTCTTCTTAATAGTTTCCAAATCTTTATGCATTAGAGGAAAATCATGGCCTTAGCCAAGCAAGAGTATTTTACAACCTAAAATTAAACTTTCGTTCAAAGGTATTCAGAATTACTTCGCCAAACCACCCGAAAAAATATGCTAAAGATGGGTGCATGATAACAGCCTTCTACAACTTTAATTTAAGTACAATCATGAATTCACAAGCGTACAATATATCATTATTGATTTTAATAATGTGTATATTTGCATTATTTAAAAAATGTGTATTGACTATAGGGCCCTCTAAGCCGGTTGAAAACGTGCAGCAATATTTACAGCAAATAGGTCCATTAACAGAATATGGAAAACCTGACATTGGGAAACCAAAATCATGATTCTCAGAGTCGTGAGACCGAGTGACCCTCTTCCAGGAATCTCTTACCCGACGAGTTATATGTCTGCTATATCTTCGTTCTCTTCTTAATATAGGAACACTAATAGCTATTCTTTTATAAGCAACATACACGAAATGATACAATATTTCACTCCTTACTTTATTAAAAGTAATATTTATTTAAGATGATTTCTAACTTATTGATGATTTATAAATCAATCACAAATTAATCAATTTTAAAGGATAAATATTTGAATGTTCATACAAACTCTAAAATTTTCATGGTATCTTAACATTATGAGTTATGATTAGTATTGAGTGTCCCTTTACAAGAATTTCGTAATTGCAACGATTTTATTTACAACTACATAATAGTTTTATACATGTAAGATTTTTTTTTAACTATAGTAACATGATAAAAGAAACCATTAAAAAACAAAATAAATATTTTAAATACATTTTTTTTTCAATTTCTTGAGACTGCTATTTATTAAATAAATAAATAAAATGGTATCCTTATTTAGTCTCAACACATTATATCAATAGTCCAACGTTTCGGCCAAATCGGCCATCCTCAAGGACAATATTCAAATATAAATTCTCACCTCACATCAAAAATTGAAAAATGTTTTGCAGGCTATTCTGCCCAGGTCATTAATTATATGTCAAAATCATCCTATTTTTTTTCTCCAAAACTTCATTAATTTTTAAAACTATAGTGATAGTGTTGATTAATCAAAAATTAAATATTTTGAAGTTTTGAAAAAATAGGGTGATTTTGACATATAGTTAATGACTTGGACAGAATAGTGTGCAAAACATTTTTAAATTTTTGATGTGAAGTGATAATCTATATTTGAAGATTGTCCTTGAGGATGCCAGATTTGGCCGAAACGTTGGACTATTGATATACTAAAGAGTGTTGTGGCTCACATCCAAACAAGGATACCATTTGATTTACAAAATAAATATTTTAGTTACTAATTAGTAACATTTTTATTTTCTTGACATCTCTGCCTATTCCATTTTCTGAACTTCGGATAATGTCCGTATCGAAAAAGCATCCTTCTCTAACTCTTTTCATAAAAATTATGTTTTTTTATAGCACATTCACAGGTCATGCTAATATTTTGAATGGTATTGAATATATAGTTTGGTGAATGCACAGTTTCTACCAGTGAATCCACTTGTTCCATACGTGATTAACAGATATAGACGAAAACATCAATTCCTAGACTTCGGTCACGAACATTATGCAAAAAAGAATAGAAGCCAAAATTAATCAATTTAGCCAGCAATGACCTACCCTATTGTAATGCTACGGCCTCCTTTGAAGAGACAATGCTGATGACGTTGCATTGAGTACAATGAATTCAAATGCAATGGACCACACTGCGTTTGATTGGAAAGAGAGGAATCCAATTTTACAAAATAAACTCCGCCTGCTTGATAATTAACCATTATAGCAGATCAGTTGTAAACAATAATAATACATGTACTTTTAATAGTTACAGCAATAAACAAATAATAATTAACAGTATATTTTTAATAAATAATATATTAATATAAATTAATCCACTTGATTGACAATTCTATGAGATGAAAAACAAAATCATAATTCCAGATTCGTGTTAATAACCATAGATATCAGTTATTCTATACCAAAAGAATTGATCAGAAAGACTTCTTAACAGATCTTCAATTTTCATAAAGGAAAGAGGATAATTAATTAAATTAGGAATAGTAAGAAATAAATTACTCAAATCATGATCTATAAAACACATTATTCTTATATTAATTTTCTGATCTTTATTTTTAATAGATTTTATGAAACAGTAATATTTTTAATTACATTAGTGGCTGACCTCAAGAGCTTTCATATAGCTATATTGTTCATAATTTTATTAAAGTGGATTGTTGCTCAGATTATGACAATTTACATAAGAAATCTAAATATCTAAATCTGAAAAAACATTGTTGACTTTTAAAATAAGAAAACTGAAGTACATATTTCCACCAGTAATTACACGCGGTATTCATATGGAATGATAATAACTAAAATACTAACATACATTATAATGCATCTATGACATTTCAAATATTTTAAAAGCTGATACATAGTCATTTGATACAAATAATTAATTTCGAAATTCATCTTTAGGTGCCTAATATTTTATTTTTTGTCCCAAATCGAGGAGTAAAACAGCGGCAATCTTATAAAATTCATTGGAGATTATTTTTTAAGTATACTTGAACTAGCATGGAACTGGCATGTTCCTAAAACCATAAAATTTCAAAATGTAAAACTAAACAATAAAAAATATTTTCATTAACTTATACATGACATATTAAGTGACTTATTTTACTGTTACTAGGGAATGAACTGACTAGTAGTTACAATATAAAAGACAGTAGTCTGATTTTGGAGTGAGTATGTATTAGGGTGGATAGTATAGTAGGAAGAAAAATATTTATAACCATTTCATAACTGGGAGTCATATTTGTTTGAAACCTTCCCCGGGAAAAAACTGGTATACTAATTTCTCCTTCCCAAACGTCAAAGCTTTATCTTAACATTCATTTTCTCTCGGTTCGACTACGGTTGTGTAGTTTATAATGAAATTTTTAATGAGTAAGATGCTAAAAATATTCCACTTTCACTGAATATTACTATCATTATCAGCCTGATGAATCAATGAAAATAATTAGCTTTAATCTTTATTTTATTTTATTTTTTTCCATATAATTGCGTTAATATATAAAGAAAAATATTTACTATTTCTTAAACATATTTAAAAGAAATATAAACAGGATTATAATTTTTTTTAATTTAAAATATAATTCCAATGTAATTTTTATCTCAGGGTTTAGAAATAGAAACTTGTCATTCTATATGAACTTTAATAATGTAAACCTGTTATCTCTAGCTTGCCATTGTTCGTTAGGAAAAAAAAAGTTCACGTTTTCTAGCAAAAAACAATTATTAATCAGTGGAGTTTCATATCGATTTCGAGCCAAAAAAATTCATGAGTACGTTACTCGAACAAAAATAATCAATATCCGTAAATAACAGTTAACAAGGATATAAAAAAGCAGAACTATACTGTCAGTAATACATTTAAGCTCACAATAACAAAAATCAATATTTGTTTAGAAGTCGTAAATAAGGTCTTAAATGTGAATCTGTGTGAGTCGTTATGTGCTGAGCTGTGCCGTCGCCTGCGAGGGCATCGCTAACTGCTAGTTATAAAACCCCTCGGTTCCAAGATTCGCCTTCTAGGTCCTTTGTCCCTGCGGTAATGGTCTAGGGGCGTCTTTGGAGAGCCGTTTACAGGGAGTCTACTTTCCATATTAATATCCAAAATTTCCTATAACATTTCTGTTTCAAAAACAATCCTTTTTAATCCGCAGATACAACGAAGTCAATTAGGTTCCTAATTATATGCTAACAGACCAGTTCTTTTTCTTAGGGAAAACACGCTAATGGTTGATTACATATACAACTATAAAACTAGTTACTTATTACCATATTTTTATATACCCTATTAGGGATGATCAGGTGAATCAGGAAATGAATCAAAGAGTTGAATCCTCTGAAAGAATCCGTTCTCATATGATTCACGCATCAATTTGAGTAAGTCGGTTCTCTAAACAGGAAAGTCAAAGCAGAGTACTTAAGTTTCTTAAAGATATTGTATAGTTTGTTTCAATAATTTTATTACAATACAAAGCAAAGAAAATGAGAAATTTTAATACATATGCCATTGCCTTAAGAGAAAGTTTAAGTATTCTGTAAACACAGATGAAGCAAGAAAAGGGGTGGGTGTATTTATTTTATTTTTTTATCTAACAGAACAAATTGTAAGCTCAAATTATTTATTCAACTTTTTGTCAATAGAAGCAGAAGCTTAACGAAAATTGTAGGTTTAAAAGCCAAATAAAGGATGAGTTGCCTCCAGGTCCATCTGCATAAAGCAAATACGAAAACATGCATCAACAGAAGGAATAATCAGTAATTTTATTTTTTAAGTTTATTGAGTAAAATTGACAGTGGTTTTAAAATAAGAAAATTGACAATATTATGAATATTCATTGAAAATGCAAAGTAAAATTTTCTTATTACAAACAAACCAGTAACTATGTCTCTAACTAACAAATTTGTATCTCCAAATACATGACAGGAAATTTATGACAAAACAATCAAATCATAAATAATGGAATAAAAATTTGAAGAACGCCAGGAATGAACAAGTGTTTAATAATTCGTTTATATTTTACACTCATTGAAGAACGACTTATATCAATAAATATTCCTAATGAGAATTGAATACTGTCATGGAAATGAATTAAAATAAATAAATTGGAATTAAATAATAAAATAATTTTAATATCTGTACTTTGTTTATTTATTTTTTTGTTAATTCTTACAAGAAAATTTTCGTTGGACCCTGTTGATGTTTTTGCAGGATGTTTTCAAAAGGGAAGATAACCTCCTTTTTTTTTTTTTGAAAAAAAAAATCATTTTAGACAAATTTTTCTTAATTGCTTTTATATAGGACAATATTTTCAGTAAAAAATATAATTTCAAGACAGTCAATCAAAGCTTCCCTATTTTGCCACAATTTAGTTGTCTACTTCTAAAGAAACAATTTTTCGCAAAATATCGCCTTACAAAATTTTATTAAATTAAAATTAAGTAAAATAAAGTGTCTGCATATATCTATGTAAATTAGCAACGACCATTTGCTTTAAAAAATATAGACATTATGCTATGTTCTAGTAGCTGATTTACTTGGGATGCCAGGATAATCGCT